>NC_084972.1:29447296-29747296 GCF_963691925.1 Scomber scombrus | reverse complement strand
AGAAAGACAAACTATGGAAGCTCAGACTGTGGCTTGATTCATTCAGAGAGAAATGCCTGCAGGTGGTACCAGAAGAGCACAACTCTGTGGATGAGATGATGATTCCTTTCAAGGGGAAATTCAGCAGCATCAAGCAATATATGCGGGGCAAGCCAAACCCATGGGGATTCAAAGTGTGGGTGAGAACTGGAATCTCTGGCATGATGTGTGACTTTGATGTCTACCAAGGCAGTGTCAACGGAATACGAGCCAAATCTGAACTTGGATTGTCAGGTGAGGTTGTGATGAAACTTGCTTCCACACTTCCAGAAGGTCAGAACTACAAACTGTATGCAGACAAATATAAGTTCCCCATCAAATCCCGTCGCTGGTACATGTACATCTTCTGGCACACCATCATCCTCGCTGTGGTCAATGCCTGGCTGCTCTACAAGCGGGACTGTAAAGCGCTCAAGATGTCTAGCAAAGAGACAATGAACAGGAGACAGTTTCAGGCACAGCTAGCATCCTCTCTCATCCTGGTAAACGCAACACTTCAAACTCCAAAGAGAGGACGGCCATCTTCAGGCAAAGGGAGCCCAGCAACACAGACAGTGACATCAGGAAGCCCTCTGAATGCTCAGAAGAGGCCATCCAAGAGATGTGCACACCTCCCATTGGATGTACGCAACGATCTAGTTGCCCATTTCCCAAGGAAGACAGGGAGAGGACGCTGCAGACACTGCAATAAAGGATACACCAACACACAATGCAGAAAGTGTGATGTTCGCCTTTGCTTTACAGACGACAGGGACTGTTTTTGGGACTTTCACCACCAATTAAAGTCTTCATGACCAATGTCATGAAAAGAAAAAAAGAGGGGGAAAAAGCGTTTTTTAAGAGTTTTATCTTTTTTAAAATGTTTAATATTTTTATTGTTTTTAATAAATGACTTCATAAAAATATGACTAATGTGTGATTATTATTAACGTTATATACTGTTATGGGGCTAAGTAAGCAATTAACCCTGCAAATGAACCCTTAGTTGTTCTGAATTGTTCAGAAATCGTGAGTACAAATACAGAAATTCTGCTCCCAACTAAGCCCAATGTTGCAATATTACAACATTTCTCTAAAAACGTACATAAACATTTTTTTTTTAAACTCTTTCTGCATCAAAGACCTCCTACAACAACATCTGAAAGGTCAAAGGTTTTTCTATATTTGGGTCTTACAGGGTTAACCCTGTTTCTTTCAGATATTTTATTAAGTTATTATAGACGTCCTTTGTTGTACTTCCAACAATATTCCTAACAGTGAAACTTTTGTTATCTTTCTTTAATACTGACATTAGCTCCTTCCTTTCTCCTTCATATTCCCTACATTCAAGCAGCACATGCTGAACAGTTTCCTAACATCCACAACGTCCACATTTTATCAGTTGGGTGTTTTTGAATTTAATGCGATGTATGATTGAGACCAGTATGCCCTATCCTGAGTTGAGTAATGGTTTCTTCTTTCCAGTTCCTGCCCATCCTCCTTCTTAAACCTACTTGTTTTTGTACATTGTAAAGATGTCTTCAGGTGTCATTTATTTCCCAATATTCCTGCCATGTTGTTTGCATATGTTTTTTAATGATTGTTTTAGCCTCAGATTTACTTATCCGAATCCTTGCTTGCTGTTTTTATTTTAAGTGATTGTTTTGCCAGCATATCCACCTCCTCATTTCCCTCTACTCATACATGGATAGGAACCCAAATGAAGCCAACTGTTAGTCCTTTATTTTGCATCTTATACAATCTGTGATTAATTTAAAAAACAATATCATTCCTGCATGATTTTACACTTTTAATACTTTTTAGTGCTGCCCAGCTATCTGATGCTATTAATGCTTGATCTTTATTGTTTCTTTCTGTCCACTGTATAGCCATCCAAATTGCTTTTAATTCTACACTGACAAAAGGTCTGTCGTCCTTTCCTTAATAACTATAGTGTATTGTGGAATGTATACTGCAGCCCCTGTACGACCTGTGTCAGTGCTGCTCCATGTAATACTGTACCACCCACCCAGCTGATGCCCGATTTGATTTTTGTTTTAATTTGTCCTGTATATTTAGGTCTACTGATGGTAGCACAAATAACCAAGGCGGAATAGATGAGATAGGGACTGTTTGACTGTACTTTATGTTATGAAGACCCTTTACATCCGATGTCCAGAGTATAATGAAGAAAAAAAAAATTGAAATACTTTTATTTTCTATAATGTCCTGTTCTATGATGTCCTAAAAATCTGAAAGTGAATATTTCAAACAGTGCAGCAGACTTTCTTAAATGTGTCATAAACACTTCCGAAAACTCTAAAAAGCATTACAGACAAACATGTTTAGTTTTTGATTCATTTATTTAGACACAGACTTCAGTGGTTTTAAATACAGGGTATACCTGAGGCTGAAGATGTACTGGGTCCACTGCTGTCATCATCATCATCATCATCATCATCATCATCATCATCATCATCAAAGACCATGGGTAATACCTTTAGTGGGAGTTGATCTAAAGCGGTAATGTATGGAAACAGTCTCACAGTAAAAGTGTGTGTGAAGGTGTGTATGTGTGTGTTAGTATCAGGGTCAGAGAATGACAGTTTTCCATTGTTGTAGTCCAGATGAACTCTGATCCTCTGCAGCTTCTTCTTCTTTTTACTCTTCTTCTTCACAGAGACAACAGTGCAGAGCTGCAGTGGGGAAAATGCTTTATATTTATCTTTACTGAGCAGTACTGCCCATAATCCAGACTTGATGTACTCTTTTATATCCTGTACGGTTGCCTTTCTTTGGACAGACTCTGCTGCCACACCGATATACCAGCCTGTACTGTTTCCTACCTCAACATCCCAGCTGTGAGTCCCTGAGTTAAAACCCTCAGAGCCCAGGACAGAGGGGTAGAAATCAAACCTCTCTGGGTTTTTAGGAAGCGTCTGTCTCTCTCCACGTCTCACACTGGTCAGATCTTCAGACAGGATGAGGTTTGGATGAGCAGTGTTTGGATTCAGAATCACAGGAGTGTAGGAGACCATCTTCTTCATCTTGTTCCAGATGTTGTAGGTCAGGTTGCCCAGGTGTTTGGCCACATCTATCAGAGCTCCTGAGACCAGCTCTGGATCAACCACCAGGGGGTGCTGCTGAACTCTTTCCAATGCAGCCTTGTAGTTCTGCAGGAATGAGATGTGTTCAGCTCTCAGCTCCTCCTTTGTGACTCTGATTGTGTCTGAAAGAGCTGCTATCTCTCTGCTCAGACCCTCAATCTTCATCTTCATCATTTGACTCTTTTGCTCCTCTTCCTCCCTCAGAGCAGAGATCCTGGCCTCCTCTTCCTCTTGTAGAAACTGGTGAAGTTTCTTAAACTGCTCCTTAATTTGCCTCTCCGTGTATCTGGCCTGGACCTTAATGTATTCTGCTATTTGACCACAGTTTCCTTTAATTTCTTTAAAGAGCTTCAGTTCCTCCTGTAAGGGCTTCAAGGATTTCTGGAGCGTCTCTTTGTGATCTTGTACAGCTTCATCAATGGGTCTGAATCTGTGGTTGTTGTGTTTTTTTGAATCTCTGCAGACAAGACACACTGGCTGCTGATGGTCCAGACAGAAAAGTTTGAGTTTCTCAGAGTGTCGATTGCAGAGATCCTCAGACCCTGCCGAATATTTCTGATCTCTCTCCAGTAAGAAGGCCTCACACAGGTTCTTTAATGCCAAGTTACAAGGCGGGTTGTTACTTCCAGATACAGTCTTACACACTGGACACTCCTGTTCTTGTTTCGCTCTCCACCATCCCTGCAGACAGACTTTACAGAAGCTGTGGCTGCATGTGAGGATAACAGGATCTATAAAGATGTCATAACAGACGGGACAGGAAAGATCGTTTTCTGGTCCAGAAGCCATTTTCTCTCTGAGTGAAGCTGAAAACACACAAAGCAGAATGTTGTAACAAGAACTCAGTCATGTTATCTAATTTTCTTGAATTATTCACTGAGAGTCAGAGGCATAGATTTGGGTATGTATGTCCATTGTAATATTTGTTGTGAGAATAGATTTTTGTACATATAGAAGACATACATCCCTACCAGTGCCAGTGTAAATTGTTTCATGGTCCTTTTGACTCCACACCACCACCACCCACAAAGTTCATAAATAGTTTCTCAGCAATGAAATAACTACAGATGCTGATGCTTTACCCTTGATTCAGATGCTCTGAGATGCTGATGGCTTAAATGCAGCAGATTTAACTAACCAACAGCATCCAGCTGTGCCAGAGACCCACCAACAGAATTGATGCTGGAGATTTTCTATATTATTCCTTTTGTCAACAAATCTCATGCGTAGAGCTAAACCAACACTGAACGCACCTGACTAGCAAGTATTGTACGTGTATCCACAGTCAGATATATCTTATTGTTCTGTGCCGTAGACCTCTGTTGTTCAAAACCAATTAAAAACACGTCTTTGAATCACACCATTGCACTGGGTGACACATTGGTTTGTCCCTGAAGAAAGTGGTTACTATAACCTGCTTTGAAACAGCTGCAAGGAGGAAAAATAGCAATAAGATAGAAACGCTCAGTGGTGAAGTTCCTAGTAAAGTATGCACCACCGCACATACACACAGAATTTCTGTGTTTATGCGCGGTAAAAAAAAAAAGTCAAGCTAGTGAAGCATTTCTGTGACAGAAATGCTTTTTTTTTGTGGTCTCAGTGGTCTGTGGCGCCCTCAGGTGGGGGACGAAAGGAGGTTCACCCAGGGCGCCGTACAAGCTAGAAACACTGCAAGTACCACTACTGACTGTCCAGGAGATCACTGATGCCCTGACCCAGGAGCAGATCCCACAGGACACCATCCGCCGACTCATCAGGAGTATGCACAGATGTTATTGGGAGTGCATACAGGCAGGTAGGGGCCAAACACACTACTGAGTCACATTATGAGTTGCCGTGATGAAATTCATGCAAGTTGGATCAGCATGATTTAATTGTTTTACTTTGATTTTCGGTTTGATATTGAATCCAGCCCTTAATGGGTTGATGGTTTTGGTTTCCATTGACCATAGCTACATCATTTTGTTCTCAACAAATTATGAAAATACATCAGTAAAGATTTTCAACTTGGATAATCCGATGTGTGATTTAAGTGTTCCCTTTTTTTTCCGGGCAGTGTATTTCAACTGCCTGACAAAATATGTCTCCACCTAAGTTAAAACTGAACATACACACAAGTCAAACATTGAGTTGTGATTCTCTGAAAACTCACCTCCAGTGATTTAAGTCAGCTGCTTGTTTTAGAGTCCGTTTCCCTGTTTTACTTCTGTCTTCATCCGTCTGTGAAGGTTGAGATTAATCCCTGGTGAATTTGTTGGTTGTCTGTCTCTCAGTGTCACCGTTTAGTAAAAGAATAATAGTTTCAGTTCCTTGATTTGTTGCAGTGAGTAGGTGGAGCTTTGTCACATGGTTTCTTTTAAATGCAGACCGTTTCAACAGGATTGATCTCTATCAAGAAAAGGGGTGTGTGACTTTTTTCTGTAATTGATTGTTTTAGTATTGTTTGTTTTTCTGATGGCAGTAAAATACAATTTGATCCTGGATAACATTTCTAATGAAAAATATGTTAGTCTGAATCTGTTTCTGAGTTTTCGACCATTAGAAGTGATCAGGTTTGTGTGAGCAGGTCCCCCATTTTTGAATATCTAAAACAAACATGGACATGCATATTTTCTAACTGATTTGGTGCCCTGAAAATAAGGAGCTAAAGGAGAACACTATTGTTTTAATTCACTTACAATACTTGATAGGATCGGGTATAATGGTATGGTATAATGTCAAAGTTAGAATCAATAATGTCTCTTTATTTTAGTCTCCTGACACTTCTCAAATTTCATCATCGTAAAAATCATTAATGACTCTGCCAATCTCATCAACAGGGTCATCTTACTGAGGGGAACAGTGACGCTAAATGTCCAGTGTTCTCAAAAGTTTTATTATGTTTTAACAAACAGTAATTCACCATAATTCTCCAAATAAAACAGGAATCCAGTGAAATATTATTCTGCTGTCTTTTAATATGAAATACAATCAGACAGTAATCTTTCTCAATATATAAGTTATGTAGATCCCTTTACATCTGCTGTCCAGAGTATAATGAAGAATAAACTAAAAAAAATATGGAAATACGGTTCTATAATGTCCTAAAATCTCATATTGAATATTTCAAAGACAGTGCAGCAGATTTTCTTAATTGTGTTATAAACATTTCTGAAAACTCTCAAAGGACTGCAGACATGTTTACTTTTTAATTCAATTATAACGTCTCATTAAATCGAAGAATGCTTGTGTTGATTGGCTGTAAACAAGTCCATACAAATAGTCCTATTTTCAAGCTCTGGGTGCAAAAAGGCTCGATTGCAGGTATTGTTTGACAAATGACGTTTCGATACTATCGATTAATTTCGGTCGATACTTTTAAAAGGTATTGAGTACCGTCAGATACTCAGCCCTAGTCCTCGGACAACATCTGGTAGGTACTGACCACTGAAATTTGTTCCCATTTGAGAAGAAAACAAACAATGAACAGTCCAGAGAGACATGAAACAAGTTTGCTGAAAAACTCCTTTTTTTAATAGAAACCCACAGACAAATATGGAAAACAGAAATTGTATACTGTCAATACAGATGGAAACTTATTTGGATACATTTTTAAATCACCCGATACAAACAAGACAAAAATGTCTACATACAAATGGTGTTTTAAAAAAAGACTGAGCATGAGTTTTACTGCATAATAATGTATGTTCTGCTCTGAAACAATAAAAACTGCTGTGAATAATGCGTCTTAAGGCACTGCTGGCTGCTGCAGATCACAGCTCTCTATTGGCACGAAGCCATGAGGCGTCATCAGGTCGACTCTGACAACTATTATAGTTGTCCAGCAAAGGCCTCAGACTGACTCAATCAACCCTTAAATAAAACTGGTACATAGGATGTTTTTTGATGGGGATTACTATTTTGATCTCTGTAACCAATTAACACGACAGTTCTGTCTGTCTATCTGTATTTAAACTGAAACTAAAATAAATTAATTGACAAAAACATGAAAGGGCAACAATTTGATCATGATTGCTTATTTTAAATGTTAAACATTCAGTATCAAGCTTCTTAAATGTGGTTATTTGCTGGTTTTGTATGATAATAATCTGAATGTCATTGGATTTCAGACTTCTGATCTAACACATTAAGCTTGGTCTCTGGGAACTACTATTTTCTTATAGAATTAAATGATTGATTGAGATGATTAGTGGATTAATCAATGATGAAAACATGGCTGGAAATAGTGCATTAATCCAGCGCTGAAAACAGTCCCTTACAAACGCAACATTTATTCTTATTTGAGTAAATCGTTTTTAATAACTACAGTACTGTGCATTTTTAAAACATGAAACTATACTTGTGACTTAAACTAGGAGCTGTAATAATAGAATATGTAGCGCACCTGCACTTCTGTCCTTAATATAATCATTTTATGAAGGTTAATTGTCATTTATTTGATAAATGTGAATCTTGTGTTAAAAAACCCCTGACTATCCTTGTCTTGGTATTGTCCTGGTATTGTCTATTGCATTTTCAGCCAATGTCTTCAGATTTCTCTTTTCACAAATAGAAGACCGAAGGTTAAACTATTTACAGAGAAGTGATTTTAGCTTCTTACAGGGTTTACTCTCCTGTTCAATGAAACTAAAAGGAACATTTTCAGCATTTTGCATGTTCTGGCAGAAGCCTTGACATGCATAAACAGCTGCACTAAACGTTAGATTTTTTTTAAAAATTATCCATTTTAAAAATGCATAATATTGAAATCGTTTGCTTGGACAAATGGAAAAATATGTGTATTATTAATATTTACAGCATGTATAAAATATAATGGAGATGCATTAAAACATATATGCATTGGGACTAATATTCAACAGTAGTAATTAGTTAATTACCGCCAAATCCTAATCAAGTAAATCAGAACTTTAAGTTAGTGGTGAAAATAGTTTTTAAAAGTGCATCTTGAAGCAGCAGAAGGTATTAAAATGATCCTGAAAAAATATATTAGAGCTGAAATCAACAACATTTCGGGTTTCTCATGTGACTTCTTCTTTTACACAGAAACACACAAGTTACAGAAGATTAATGAGGAAATAATGTTCATTAGTGTTACTACGCCGATGCAAGTCAGGCTAGTGCTGTCGTTCATATATTATTATATTATTGTTCACAGTGAGGCCAAACTCTGAAGTTACAACAGCTTCAAATTAAAACATTTTCAGGGAGAGGATTTAGAAAAAAAAACAAAACGTTTCTTTCTTGTTCTGGAAAGTATAAAAATCTTTCATAATCATCGAAGATTTACAAAGATCTCAGGTAGGTACAGTTGCCTGTTACATGACAAAAAAAAATCATACTAACAGAAAAATACAGCACCAAAGATTCACAAAACTGCAAACCCATAATATAAAAACACATACATAGAAAATTATATAAAGAAAGAAGCAGGAATTAAGTTGTAACATGTTTGTTTTAGTGAAACATCAGCTCTGACAGTGTAGTGTTGCCATTCATAACTACAGAAACATGTTAATTATCCCTGTCATACCTCGTTAAAGAGAGCGAGGTGCTGTTTTGGTCATGTATGAAGTTACTGTAGTGATAAATGTTTTCTGAGTCATGAAGAAGCAGAACTGCTGCTGAAAAGATCACTTCACTCTGTTTTTTCCTCTCTCATTTTCATTCTCTTTGCTTCTTTCATTTTACTTTCTCTCTTCATTTGTATTTCCCTCCATCTAATTTCTCACTCACTCTCTCTCTCTCTCTCTCTCTCTCTCTCTCTCACTCTCTGCCTTTTCTTCAGTATTTTCCAGTTTGTTTCAGTCCTCGTCAATTCCTAAAGTTAAGAAACTCTCCTCTGAATGGTCACTGGTAAATCTACCAGTAGGAAATTAATCTGCAACTACTTTGATAATGAAATAATCGTTTTAGTCACTTTCAAAAGCAAAAAGAATCCAAAAAAACTTTCTGGTTTCAATTTCTTAAATGTGATGATTCGATATTTTATTTTTTATTGTCAGTCAAGACAATAAACTGAATATTTTTGGGTTTTAGACTGGATAAAATGAAAGAGTCATCTTTTATCTGAGACGTGCATTTCTCTTTTTCTGACATTTTACAGACAGAACAATTCTTTCATTAATTAAAAAATAATAATTGATAATGAAAATAATTGTTGCAGCACTAAAATATAGGAAGACAGGCTTAAACTTGCCTTAACATGTCATTTAAAAGTGGATATATAATATTTGCCATGAATGTGAGACTGCATAGTTCACTACATATCGTTCATATATGTGAAATTTTGGTGACTCATTAATAAATTGTCTCGGTCACACCCAAATTTAAGTGATACTTTTTGTCTTAATTTAAAAAATGAACCATCACTATCAGATTTTGTAAATATCTTCCATTATCAACATAAAAAATCAAGTATCGGTCAGTCTCTATGTGAAACATCCCGACTCATAAAGTCGTAGTGGAGTTTAACACCTTCCCATTCCTTCCAGAATAACTTCCTGGTGATACATTTCTAGCTTTATAATTTGACGGGGACATCCCAAACATCTGTCTCTTCTCCTCTACCTTTGTCTAATTCTCATTTTGTTCCATCTCCAACACGTGACTGACCTTTATTTCAGTATGATCTTTCCAGCGTGTCTGTCAGCTGCTTTTTTTTTTAGCCTTCAGAGTGCGTCAGGGCTGGAGATCTACAGTAGATCTAATAAGATATCAAACCCAAACCAGTGCAAGTTCAGTCATAGGGCCACTTGTTTCCTGTTCGATGGCCCTACTCTGTGATTTCTGGAAAACATGACCTATAACTCTTGTTTGCAGCCGTTCCAGTTGTCAGGAGTTTAAAGTTGAGCCCAGTTCCTGTTTTTTTCGTCTCGATCCATGAGTCTGAATCACATCATAGCAAGTCTGTTTGCTTCAGTCCACTCAACAACGCTTCAGTCCAAGGAAACCAGCTACAACCCCAGAACACAAACCTTTGCTTCTGCCTGTGTGGTCACCTGTCTGTCCAGGCATCTGTCCTTTAATCTCTCTGTAGCCATGTCCTCCTCTCCTCTTCCTTCTGCCTCCCTCTGTCTGTTGGCGAGGTCACTAGCGATAGCCAGCGCTCCGCCTTTCAGAAACCTGACAAAGTTCTCGCCAACTAACGGCCCCATGGCGTACATGCCCGGCCCTTCTGCCGAAACCACCTTGTTTGTGAACGGGTCCACCTCAATCGGGTTCCTTCGGCACGTTATTGTCTCTTTGGGTTTGACGCCCAGTATACGCCCGTTGTCGGCTAGAAAGGAGAGGTTGGGGTGGGCGCCGATCAGAACCAGAGCCTTGGAGACTTGAACCACTGTCTGCTGGCCAGAGTCTGACTCCAGGACGCACTTCCTGTCCGGTCGGAACGCCACGACCCTGTGGCGAGGGAAGCTGAGGTAACCCGGGTAGGACGAGGACGAGGAGGACGGGGAGGTCGACGATGGAGAGGAGGAAGAAGTGGTGGAAGGGTGATGGAGGTTCTGAGCTTGCTCCTGTGGTGGAGAGTCGGCTCGGTGCTGCTGCTGAGTCATCATCTGGTGAACCTGAGAGAGTAGAAAGACCATCAATAATCAGGTTAGATGACCCTGAAAGCCTTAAATCCTGCTTGTTCATGAGCTTGTTCATTTAGTACAATAATTAATGGATCAACACACAGAAAAATACTCAACAAATCAATAATTTGGATAATCAATTTATAATTTAAGTAATTTATTATGCAAAAATGCAGTTTTTCTCTCCGTTTTATAAATTCAAATTGAATATTTTGGATAGTTGGTCATACAACACAAAACTCTTCACTATTTCACCTCTTTCACATTTTATTTTTTACCATTATTATGACCCTTTTATATACTGAGTGATTAATTGATTCATGAGAAAAGTATTTTAAAGGTTTAGTTGATGATGAATTCTTTATTTTCATCACTAAAATGTTCATCTTGCAGAATACTTCACAACATCCCATAGTTGAATCTTGTAAAGTTACATTTTCCCAAAAAGGCTATAAAATATTTGCAGGAGAGTGTTGATCAGCGCCAATTTATCAACTATTAATCTGCCAGGGAACTCTGCTGCAATACCTAATGGCCACCAGCAGAGGTCAATAGAGGCCACACATTACTTCATACCCCTATCGTGACAGACAAGATGGGTAACTTTGTTTCAAGAGGTATCAACAACAACAGGATACAGCAAAGTAAAAACAGGATATTCTAATATCTGAGTAAAAACCACAATCACTCTGTGCTCTACAGGAATTAAAACTACAGCCAAATAACTCAGTAAAAAACAGATTTTAAAGCATGTCCCTGGAAAGTAAGTCAAGTTCATAGTTCATATAATGTTTCATAAAGCCCAACATCCAGCTGTGGTTTCTTGTGGAAGTCATTCACCCTGAGGTTGCCAAATATTAACACTGTTTATATTCCACATTTATATCATAATCCTTTCCTCCTGAGTTGGCTTAATGGACTCCAGAGCTTCATTAAATCTCAGTTACATGATGTAAGTTTGTATTTAACACATGGACAGAAGAAAAGGGAGGTAGTCTGATTATTCAAGCTATTTACTGAACAACAACAGCTGATTCTTAAATGTATTAGGGATAAATAATAACATGTAAACAAGGCCATTTTGGAGCTGTTACTTTGTAATGCTCTTTTGGTAACAGGTAGCAGTTTCTCCCTTCTCAAAATATTTGTGCTAAACTAGGCTAAACACAGCCTGGATTAATCTCTCTAATAAACACAAAGATTGAACTGATCTCTCACTTCCCTCGATGTCTTTCATGTCTTTCTGTAAGTTTAGATACAGTATAAAGACAGTTTGGGTAACTATTAAATACAGACTGTAATGCTGTAATACTGGTACTTGTAATATCTTTATTTTTGTCGGGATCATTTAATTTTTTAATTAAGCTTTGAAATATTGGAAAAACGATCTGCCAAGAACATCTTCAGGTGTCAAACTCTCCTCTCCTCACCTTGTGGTACTCTGGGTAGAGCACTTTGGGCAGCTGGTTGAAGATGAGCCCGGGGTCGCTGACTGAGCGTCGAAAGGCGTGGTAGACCGGCGTGTTGAGATGGTGAGCGGCCAGTACCGCATCGGCTGCCGTAAGGCCCGCCCCGACCACCAGCACAGGGTCCGAAGTCTGGTCGAGCTCACCGCGAGAGATGGCCGCCTCCAGCTCCCAGAAAGAGTGGCAGACAAAAGGAAGAGACTCTCCCTCCACGCCGAGCCGGGCCGGGATGTCGTGGGTCCCCGTCGCCAGCACCACGTTGTGGGCGAACACGGAGAAAGGCACCTCCTCTGAGACCGATGAACCATCTAAAGCAGGAGGAGGGAAACAGGAGGTGATGATGTGCCACTTTTTTTTCCATTTTTAAACAACTAGCTACATCACTTAATTAAGAAGTGTTGTCATTCACTCTACCTCCGAGCACCTCCCCCTCTCTGCGCTGCAGTCCCTTCACCCTCCAGCATGGCGGTGACCCATCTTGGTTGCCAGGCTGCCTGGTTACCGAGGTGACGGTGGTGCCGCAAGCAAAGTTCTGCTCCAGAGACATCTGAGAGACGTAGTGTTGGTAGTAGGAGGCTATCTCTGCTGGTGTGGCACGGTCGTTTCGTACATTTCTGGAATAAAATGAACATGAAAATACTGTTTAATACAAAATACAAATGTTTACAGGACTGTTCTTTTATATATTATCAAGGCAGCAGCTAACAAATCCATTTAGCAGCTGTTTACTATAATTTGCTTTACTATACTGTAGCTGCCTTTTAAATGGGAAAAGGGAGCTACAGTGTGCAGACTGTTTATTTTGTACTTTTGTTTCTTTGGTCGAGCACCTGGTTTAAGTTTCCTTTTGGGGTGTGTGTGTCTACCACACACGCAGAGAGAAAAAAAGCCCATCTGATTGGTTGCTATGGTGACAAATAGTTATTTTATGCAAATGAATCAGGCCTCAGCTGGTCAGGAGTCATTTGAAAAACAAAACAAAGAGACATGAACATACAATGTTTGCTCTGTGTCTTGTGTTTCTTTATATAATGCTTCATTATCATTTCTACTCTTATTGGCGTAATGAGAGAGAACTTTAGGCTATTTTGTGAAATCAAAATACTTTTTGTCTACGGCTGTAAAGTGACACCAGACAAAACCCATTCAGAAGACATATTTTATCCTCTGGTGGCATAATGGAGGATCTTGTTCTCGGCAGCAGCAGCAGCTCTGAATAACTAGCTGTTGTCTCAACTGGGAACTGATCATTTAATCACTGGAGTTTAAATAATGCTTTCCTGTTTGCAGCTAACCACAATATCTGCTCAGCTTAATATCACTGACACATCTGTAATGGTGATATGAGTGCAAAGTCTTAATAACCTACAGATAGAGTAGACCAAACTACAATGATAAAACTTATGTTGTAAATTATACTGTTATTTTCCATAACTTTAAAGATATCAACCAGCTAATAAATCTTATGTTTAAGTCTTTAACTGTGAGTAACCCTCTCTCTAAAAACAGGTTATTAATTAAGACTTAAGGTCCTTTACTGTATGTGTGTCATATTTTATTATAAACCTGTTGTGTACACATTAACAGTAGATACATTACATGAGACAGACCTGCGTTTGTCTCGCAGCCAGTCCTTCAGTTTGAGTCCAGGAAGCTCCATCCAGTTAGCCAGGCTCAGAGTCAGCATGGAGCCCTCCATGGCCTGGAAACAGCAGACAGAAAAGATAACTACACAGCTGTACAAACCTGTTGTACTGTCCTCAATGTTTATTCTAGAAAAGAGTTTCAAAGGTTTCACTTGATCTCTGTTTTTTGAAAGTGAACTCTGCTCATTCAAATGTCAAGTTTCATGTACAGATGAAGGGAGACTGTGTGCAAACAATCAGCTGACTAGTGGAAACAAAACTTGTTTGCATACATGACCGTGATGTCTGCTAAGTAAATTTGTCTTTATATAAGTGTTTCAAGGACAAAGATCCGGCTGTTTGGCGGGTTCTTGCATGTCTGGAGATTTTTTAGACAGTGTTATCAATAGATGTTAAAAAAGATACACACTCTTGCAGCTCAGCATGTTTAATGGATCATAGAATCCATGCTCTGTGCTGTAAGGGTAATGACCTTAATAATTAAATAATGTGTAAAAAATGTGTCATTAAACAATTTCATTCTCAGATGCCAGTGTCCCTGAATGCACCACCGAGGGCAGCTTTGAAAGCAACATACTGTCAATTAGATAAAGGCCACTAAAGTACTAAGACCCATCAGTATGTGATCCTACGAGTCTTAAATACACAAATAAAATTGATCGGACAATTCAAGAGCTTATTGAGTAAAGAAATAATAAAATACAGCCCTCATACAGTAGATGCTTTCAATGAATGATAGTTAATTAGACTATCACCTCATCTCTACTGTACTTAACCCGCTGTTTAAACTATTATTATGAACACTTTAAATAATCAATCTTATACAGATTATTAGTGATTCTGGATACGTACATGCCAGGCTCCTCCAGGCGGACCCTTCCCCAGCACCAGGTGAGGGATGGCACGGTCGGGTTCGTATCGCCATGCCAACGGAGAGCTGTAATCCAATCCAAAGTCGCTGTCGGGGAGCAGCAGCGAATCAAAGAGCACCGCGACGGGATTGGACGATCGGCCCTCCAAGCCCTCGCACAGGTACTCTAGATTCTGCAGAGAGAAGTTGAAAGCCAACGTGAGTTCACAATTACGTTCCTTAATTGAACAAATACAACTGTGTGTGTGTGTGTGTGTGTGTGTGTGTGTGTGTGTGTGTGTGTGTTACCTGCTCCAGCAGCGACAGGTGAGGCTGCTCTCCCAGCTTGCTGTGCAGCAGGGGGTTGGGATGCCATGCTTCGGGTGACAGGTAGGGGGTGTAACCTGACAACAGGTATGACAGACAGATCCCTGATGGGCCGTTGCCTGGTGAACAGAAAGAGACGGGGGGAGAGAGAGAGAGAGAGAGAAAGAGAGAGATGAGTCAACGAGAGTGTTTACAACTGCACTGTTGTTGTGTGTCTGTTTGTTTTGTTTATGATTTGCCTTGTGGTCTAACTTTCTTTCACAGCCAAAAAAGCACGTTGTGTAACTACAGCTCAACCTCCACATCAAATAACATGCAACCTGTTAAATGTACAAATGTTGAAATATAAAATAAATCCCTACAGGTGTCTGCTAAAGGAACAGATGCTAAACGTGGCCTCAGCTGAAGTACACTGACACTGCATGACTACAACATAAAACTGTGTGTGAAGCATGTGTCAGCAAATTTAAATGCAAACAATCAAACGACTCAGCAAGACTGCACACAGAAGCCAAACACGGAGCAGTGAAAACTCTGGTTCGCCTGTTCATTCATGACTAATCAAATATCACACGTTGGCTTTTTCAGAAACCACCCGGATGTTTTCAAACTTAAATGAAAAACATGGCGTTACTTTTAGATTTGACAGAAGGGAACTTAGCTAACGAATTGAGAACATTTCTCACAGCTTTTACACAATTACCTCAAAAATACACAATGACATAAGAGTACAGAGCATCCTTAGATTGTAACACACATTGAGAGCACACTTTCTTCCTCAAAATCTGTGAAACACAACCATCTCCCTCTTCCTCCTCTCACTGATGTCAATACGTAGGATATATGAAGCTGTGGGAATAAAAGGGAGCAATTTGGGATTCAGTATCTTGCCCAAGGACGCTTTTAGCATGTGGATTGGAGGGAGCTGGGAATTGAACCATTTTCCAATTAGTGGACAGACTTGCTCTTCCTCTCCTGAGCCACAGCCGCCCCTGATTACTGTGTGCCGTAATTTGGGAGCTAAGGCTCATGCAAAGGACAAATGACATCATGAAGATCTGCTTAAATGTTTGTCAAAGTTTAACATTCGGTTGCATTCAGGTTCTCGTGAGAGCGTAGGGGAAGAAAGACAAAAAAAAGTCTCTGGTTATTTATTTGTCAGTTGCGCATGTAAGTTGCCATGGCAACCAGAAAAAGCACATCTAGCGGTCTAGCTGTGTGTGGTTTCAAAGTAACAACGATGGCTGCTTGTGACGTCTTTGTGTGTGTGTGTGTGTGTGTGTGTGTCTGTGTGTGTGTGTGTGTGTGTGTGTGTCTGTGTGTGTTCTTACCGATGATGACCACAGGCACAATCTCTCCAGGGATAATATCTTTATCATGAAGATCCATTTTGACTGTTAAGAGAAAAAAGAAATAATTATTATTGTTGTCATCATTATTATTATTATATGAACATTATGATGATGATGATTATTATTACCATCATCATTGTAACCACACTATCATTTATCTTATCGCTGTTATGTAGGACAAAGAAAGTAGAGTAAAAGTGAATCAGTTAATCATTGCCATGTTCAGTCAATGGTCACAGTGGTCACTCAGTACATTTCCACTCATTTCTGACACACTGACACACACACACACACACACACACACACACACACACACACACACACACACACACACACACATACACGCACACACACACATACACCCTTCCTTTGTCTGATAGCAACATGACAAGTAAACAAAGACACCCAGAAATGGCAGCCTCACACACACACACACACACACACACACACACACACACACACACACACACACACACACACACACACACACACACACACAAACACGCACACATCAAACCACTTTAAGTGTGTGTGTGTGTGTGTCCCTGTGTGTGTGTGTGTGTGTGTGTGTGTGTGTGCGTGTGTGTGTGACCTCAGGCAAAGGGGAAGGAGGGTAGATAAGCAGAGATGAAAGAGGAGGAGACTACTAATTATACATTATTATTTACTGTCCAAAATCTATTGATAGAAGAGATATTCTTTGTTTCTGTATTCTCTCATTAAGATCTAAAAAAGATTTAAAGCTGGTATAAACAGACTATAACTGAGACTGTAAACAACACATGATTTATTTTGCAAATGTGTAATGAAGAAACATAACAAAGTGACGGTTGAGGAGTTCCTGGCGCCACCTATTAACCTCAGGGGGGATGTTAGAAGGGTTTTTTTATACTAGAAATATTTCCTGGAAATAAAAAAATTAAAAGCCCCGGTTTCATTAAGAAATCATGATGTGCAGGAATAATACTCACAATGACAAACTATAGAAATTGCAGCTTTTATTTCATTTTCCTGAGTTTGACTTGATGTGCAAAGGCCTTAAATCAACAGCCTGTATAAATATGCTCAATAACTCATGAGTGCATCACATGATCCATTATAAAGCATGAACGTCCACACGATACAGTTTATTCAGCTTATCTCAGGATGCTAAAAGCAAAGACACATCGCCAGCAGTCAGATCATATATCACCACAACATCTATGTGCACAAATAAGCATGTTTTCCTCTCTTACTGTTAAAATGATAATGAATTAATAACTTGGGCTGGATCATCTTTTCCATTTCCGTAAAACAAAAGTTTAGTTTTAGTTTAGTTTAAACAAAACAAAAACAAAAGCCTTTGAAGTGTTTAATTAATTTAGTTTAAACTCACAGGACAAAAACCAGACATGCATAACACGCCCGAGGCGACGAGTCACAAAGAGTCACATTTCACAGGAGCGCCAGACAAGGATGACGAACCTCCCTGTGGCTTTTTGAATTTTTTATTAAACGTCTGGCCTGCACCATCCAACAACAATGTAAAAGGCTGGGTATTGTTTGATATATATACCCAAAAAAAGCCATTCTTGATAACTTATTTTAAGATCTTCCAGCTCCTTTTCAGTCAGGGAATGTGTAAAAGGAAATTGAACTGTATTATAAATATACAAATATTTAAAAAAGCTGTCTAAACACAAGCAGCCGTACAAGAACTTCACCTTAATAATATTACATAACGCTGGCAGAATGAAGAACTATCTGAGAAGTAAAGATAAATAAACAAGATCAGTTATTGATATTCTGATCTTCATTAAAAAAAAAGCTTTATTTGGTGCCGTTAAAGTATTGTGTTATTGATATCCAGCCTTAGTAACGACCAGCGAAGACCAAGGAGGAGGTATTACTGTTACTTTCCACTCAGAGCTCATTGTTCACTTTTTCCTGCACAGAAACTCTCTCTGTCTCTACTCCCACTGATTACAATCCAGCTGAATGCGACAATTTGCCGCCTTTTTCTCTGAGACGTCGGACGAGTCTAAGTTGAGTATTTCTACAATGTGGTATCACTGGTTTTCACTTTGGCAGCATCAGAAGCTGTTTTATACATCATTAAAGACGTTCAAATGCATCTAAATGGGGCTATTTTTGCATAATGAGTGCTTTGGTTACTTTAATTACATTTTAATGCAATTACTTGTTACTTTTATATTGGAAAAAAAGATCTCATTACTTCAGAAACTTCAGTCTTCCTACAATAAGTAACAGGTGAGACTTTGGGTGCAAACTGCAGCAGGAAACCCAGAGAGAAGTCCCAGCGTGTGACGGGTTATGTAATCAGTCCGTCTGCAGAGACCACCCAACCTCCGGCGGGTCAACTGCATGACTCATATCACGTCGTTGTGAGCTGAGAGCTGAGAGCTGCACCGATCAAGCTTAATAACATTTTTTAGCCCACTGACCCGCACACAGTCACACACACATCAGTGCGAGTTAACGCGATTACTTTCCACTCATTGTTGCTCATTGTTCACTTTTTCCAGCACTCCTACTGATTAAAACCCAGTTGAATTCAAACAAGTTGTGGCGTGTTCTCTGAGGTATGTCAAAGGTCGAGTCTGGGGTGGCGGGATGGATTAATACACCGGCACGTCTACCCAAAGTCTACCGGCAGAGATAATAGGGATCTACTGTGATCTCACACGCATACACATTTTCATATGGGACGGGCAGGGCCGGCCGAGTGCAGCGGCGTGTTAAGCATTCTGCAGAGTCATGCTTACACAGACGGACAGAGAGAGGGTGAAGTAAGGACAGACAAGTAGACCGAGAAGTGAAGGGAGGGAAAAAAAGGGGAGACGGTAAGGAACACAGGAAAGTCTGGAGTAAAACAGTTGAGAGAGGAGAGGAGAGGAGGCAGTGAAAAAAAAAGCAAAAAAAGAGGAACAAATGAGTCAGAAAGAGCGAGAAAAAAAAAGGGAGAAGTTGGGAGAGAGATAAAGAGGGTTACATAAGTGCAGAGCAGGGGTTGGCCTCGAGCCCAGACTGGAGCGGGTTTTGTTGCCAGAAGGTTTACTGGAGAGTGCACACACACACACACACACACACACACACACACTCTCACACTCTCACACTGTACATGACTACGTGCAGCCCTACTGGCCCAGTTTCCTCATGGAACAGGCTTGATGAAATAATTGGGTGTTCTTTCATTTTTTATTTATTTACTTTTAGCGGGAAAACGTGACTGACGCTTGATTTACAGTACTGACCCCGAACTCCGTAGAGCTCAGAGTTTTTCTGTGTTTATTATTTGTAAAATGAGATTAACTTTGTTGTGTATATTTTCAATAAAAAAAAAACCCGGTAGGAAACAACACAAACATTGCGTGTTCTGTTTGAGTTGTTGCACATTGTCTTCCTCAGTCTCTGTTACTGGAAACACATTTTTAAGCTGAGGATCATGTTGACTGTAAACTGTGTATCGTCAGGCTGCAGGAAACAATAGGCTACAATAGGACTTATTGATGCATCATATCAGGAGAGCACAGTCTTATTAATATATTATGTGCTCACACTTTACTTTGTCTTTGCTAACCTTTGACAACCAGCTGCTCTCAGGTTTTTCCAGGCTGCAGAAAATCAGTGACTTAATGTTCAGGAAATTGTGCGTGAATGGTGGTTAATGTTTAGGTCACTTCATAAAAATCTAGTCAGAATTACTTCACGGTTTTAAGTGTTTCTGTCGTGTTTTGTGCCAACCTGATGTAGACAAACAGTCAAATTCTTTCATTATGTAATCAGATCATATCAAAGTTAACCAAAACTAAGCTGCAATACTGGTTCATCTGTTCAGATATGGGGAACCAAAGTGATTTTCTAAAACCACAAACTGTTACTTTAATTGTTTAATAATTAGTTTGCAACGTCATCTACACAGCTCCAAAATGTTGTCAGTAAAAACTTTTTTTTTTTTTTTTTTTTTTTTTTACAGCCAATGAAAGTTTATCACCTAATTAACATTTCTCGCACACGGCCCAGCAATGATATAGCACTTTTGTGAACATGCGTGACTTTGCCCAAGAATGTGTGTGCACACACAATGACTCAACACATTGTGATGTAAGCCTCGGATCATTACAATCACACCCGCACATGACTTCCCCAACTTCACGATGAGCCAAGTCATATTTTAAAATCAGTCTGTCAATCAGTGGTTAAGAAATTGAGCGTGAAAGAGGTTTTGATTGACAAATGAAAACATCGCTTAAAGGCCTCGAGGTCAACAACAAAAAGAAAAAAGAAAAACACACCCAAGTGAACCCGTTGAATGAGGCTTTTTAATTCCTGAGGATTTTTAAATATTAGATGAATTTAAAAAAAAAAAGGTGGGAGAGATTCATGAGTGTCAATTCAAGGGGTCTCAACACCTCATGACATGGAGGCCGACTGTCATTGTCAGCTGCTTGCACTTGTGTGTGCAGCGATCGGCATGGCTTATATGTTCTGCAAATGGAGCTGAAATAAAGTTTAATGGTTAGCCTCAAATGGTGCTAGTTCAAGCCAACGTTATTTTTAATTGTACACAGGTGGAGGAGCGAGTGAAACTTGTGATCAGAAGAAATGTGGTCATTTTTTATGTTCTCTGAGCTTCCACCACCATGGAGTCTTCTTTTGGTGCAAGCAAGAGGTTAAATGAGGTGGTGAAAAGCGACAGAGACAGTGGGCATCCTTGTTTTGGTGCCCGTGATGTAACACTGAAACTTTTTTTTTTTTTTGTCTTAAAGCAGTCCTGTTTCTTTGCAGCAAATCTAGCAAATTTCAAGGTCTCATCCAGCTGCTGGTGTCAACACAAAGACTCCTCTTCAGTTCAAGTTGTCTTTTATTCAATCTAACACTGATACACATATCAGGAAAAGCTCCATATGGCACCTGTACTCAAACCGTCCTGAGGTTAACCCGCGGCCGGCCGACCATCTGCCATCTCAACCGGCCAGACAGCTAATGAGATTTTAATTACGTGGCGGCTGAACGCAAAAAAACGGCTGCTGGAATCTGTGGAGGCAGCTACAGTGAGCGAGAGAAGAGCCAAAACTGTTTATGCTTCCCTTATAAAACTAATAAACTGGTGTGTAGTAACACAGAAAGTACAGACTGTCTAACAAATAAACCGCTTTTTTTTCTACGGTCAGATACAACAATCAAAATGTTAACTCTCTGACATTTTTACAGACTACATAACTTCACCACTGTCACTTTTGCGGCCTGCTGTGACCCTTGACCTCCATCCTGTTGGTCTCTTGTAACTCAGCAGGACTTTAAAGGGTCACAATATGACAGAGTTTATTCAAGTTTTCTGCATTTTCTGAGCTTTTTATCTTATGAAATGTTAACTTTTACATCTTTAAGTCTATCAAAAACTTTTCAGTTAAAACAACCTGAGGATGGAAGTTGAATTAAACTGCTGACAGCTCATGTCCGCACCGCACTGATTCAGTTAGGATGATGATGCTTTATTTTTAAAAGGGCTTAGAGAGCAAAATTGCTGACAACCGCTGACATAAATTGAAACTTGCTGTGTCACTGCACAGACACAGCTGAACTTCCCACATTTGGAAATGTAGAAGTGTGTAAAATCAGTCAGTCACAGACGCAGAGGTTAGGAAGGTTTTAAGGTAGCAGCACTAAACTTGAGTACTACATCAAGTTCATGTGTGTAAGAGGAAAACATCGCTTATTTATTTGCTTGCTTTTTCCTCCACTAAATATTTGTCACAACGATAATTTTTGTTTTAATCGCTCAGATCAAGTTGCGTGTTCAGTTTGTAAATATGACGCAATTCAATGTTATAAATCACACAAACCATCAGTGGTGGAATGTAAACTAAGTACATTTACTCAATTACTGTAGTTATGCAGAGTTTTGAAGTATTTTGCGTGAGGATTTCCAAATTATGATACTTGTAATTGTAGTTTTCACTCTTTGCATGACTTTAATATGTACTATAGTATCAACTTCTACATTTTCATACATTGTTATAAATTACTTACTTACTTAAAGGTGCAAATGTGTAGAATTTAGTGGCATCTAGCGAAATAGAATATAATATTCATATGTTTTAATTAGTGTACAATCACCTGAAAGTAAGAGTTGTTGTGTTTTCGTTACTTTAGAATGACTCCTTTATATCTACAGAGGGAGCGGGTCCTTTTCCACACAGCCCGCCAAGTTGCACCACCATGTTTCTAAAGCAGGTGGGGGGGGGGGGGGGGGGCTTTGGGGGGGCACTCTGGTCCTTTAAGTAGCAGACCCAAATATTTCCTCCACCACTTATTAAGCTGTTAAAATGAGCATGGCAGCTTAATGCATCAGTAATAACAGTGCAATACATTTAAATGGTACTTTTACTTTGGCATTTTGGATGCATATACCATTTTACCTGTAAATGGGGCACTTATTTGATGTGGTATCATTACTTTTACAATCTCAATACTTGTTCCAACAGAGTCTTCCTAAAATATTAGGTAGAATATCTCACCAGGTGACAGTCTGTGTGCACAATGCAGCAAAAAGAAACCCTGAGAGAAGTTCCTGCCATGTGTAATCGGTCCAAATTATGACCTATTAGCCAGTTTTTGTTGAGAGGACTGTCTCAACCGGTTTGTGCACAGAGACCACTCACTCACCCACCTACCCACCCTCAGTATCACCCACCTACCGGCCGGTCACCCATGCATGCCTCCCATTACGTCAGCAGGAGCCGAGACCTGCACCGATCAAGCTCAACAACGCAGCACCGACTCATCTCCAGCACGCATGCGCCCCCCTCTCATATGAAACGAAGCCTTGGGTAATAGATGAAGGTTACTCACAGTGTGATGATGATCTAGCCGGTGTCCTCCTCTTCCAGCTATAGCAGCTTTTATTATTATTATTTTAATTTTAATGAATAGAAAGGAGTATTGTTTTTATTTAGGAGTTTGTATCTTGTTCTCTTCTCCTCCTCCCGCTTCTCAGTCAGTCATTTCGCAGCTTTGTTCCCCGCCTTCCAGTCGATTTGTTCCGCACATGTGCAGCGTGAGGCTCCAGCTGCCGGTCAGGTCTGCACACACATTATATACCGTTATACACCGCTGCAGGCAGCCCGGCCCAACGGCCAATCAGCAGCCGCCTGGCTCCTCTAAGCCCCGCCCTCTTATGACATATGAGTTGACGTCAGAGACAAAGATCGTCTATGTAAACAAATGGAGATGATTTTCTCTGTCCCAAGTTTACATTCATAAATTAAAACACATTTAAAACAAAATTAAAGTTAAAAAAAAGTAATTAGTATATCTATATCTCCCACTCCCACTACAAAAATACTAGTGGTGTCCTTACTATCAGGGTTGGGAAGGTTACTTTGGAAATGTAATAGTCAATCAATCAATCAATCAATCAATCAATCAATCTTTTTTTATATAGCGCCAAATCACAACAAAAGTCATCTCAAGGCACTTAAAGCAGGTCTAAACTATACTCTTCAAGTTTAATTTAAAGAGATCCAACATAATAGGTTACAGATTACTAGTTAGCCTATTTAAAATGTAATGTAATAAGTGATGTCACTATTTCAATTACTTAATCAAAGTAATGTTACTTATTACATTTGATTACTTTTTAATTTTCTAATGAATGTTTTCAGCTGTTAGGGTAAATGTTCCCATTAAGCACCAAAATCTAAGTTCAAGTGTTTTTCATGGATACTGACATGATTTATAAGGGAGATCATTTCTGATAAAGCAACATTTATCTCTCATTTGAAAATGCATTCATTAGTTCATGTAGATTTTGCAAAATTTACAAAATATACAAACAATATTGATTTTAAAGAAATAAAAACAGCAATATATGTATTCAGTAACATGTTAAATATTTTAAAATGAGGTAAAAACCCTCCTGAGCAAAATCCTAAAAGGTCTGACTTCAGATGTATCCTCCTTTGTAATCATCAACATTTTCATAAGTAACTTTAATTTAATTACACTTTTTTTTCTCAGTAACTTTAACAGATTACAGTTACATTTATTTTAAAAGTAAAACACATAATACTGTTACATGTAACTAGTTACTCCCCAACAATGAAACAGAGACAGAGACCAATTGTTGCAGCTCCATTTAGACAGCACAGCCAGGAATGCTGTGTAGTTGTTAAATAACATAGTTTTCATTATTTAATACCTAACTATAATAATTGTGACTGTAATATGATAATATGTCACTAAAGTGCTCATTCAGCTATGTCCACCGGTCAGGAAAAGTGTCAGAAAAGTGAAACCAGTGCCAGTAAAATCTAAATATGCTACTGTCTTTTTACTTTATCATTCTTATTTTAATGTAGCCAAGTCATCGTGATTTGTTGTATTTGATCAAAGTCAGGATTAATCATTAATTGTGATGTAAGCGAGCGGAGGTGATGACAGTTATATTGTTTATCTGCTCAATGTCAAAGCAGTAAATACCAGTGAGAGAAAAAAAAAAGAGACCAAAGGACACAACATTTATATCATTCATGTGACTAGTGAGATAATCAGAATTAATCAAAGTAACAATTTAAAAAACAAATGGAAACTTAAAAAAGAGTCAAAAAGAAACTAAATGAAATCCTGACATGACCCCATGTCCGGATTGTTCAACTTGACATTTCTCAACAGGAAGGATACTCCCTTAAAATGCTGACGTCTGACATAATGAAGACATGTTCCAGTTTAATCTTCTTCCTCATCAAAATAAGTGTATTTTGAAGAAGAACTAATGACCAAAACTGTAAAAAAAAAAAAAAGAAAAAATAGAGAAAAAAAAGGAACAATCAAATCTTTATGTAAGCACATGATCAGCTGGAAGTGTGTTACATCATGTCACATTCATTTAATTTTATTTATTTAATTTTCTTTAATTTTTTTCTTTTATCTTCTTTTCTTTTCTTTTCTTTTCTTTTCTTTTCTTTTCTTTTCTTTTCTTTTCTTTTCTTTTCTTTTCTTTTCTTTTCTTTTCTTTATTGTGGTGGTGTCTAGGACTACAAACAGAGTGGGAGCTCTTCCTTTTTGTGATCTCAGCTGCTCAGACTGTCGCTGAAGCAGAGCTGTGTATAATAAGAGTTTGGTCAATGTCTGTCTCCCAATAGCTTCAACTTCAATCTGAAATATCTCAACAACGGTTTAATAGATTGACATGAAATTTTGCACAAACATTCATGAAGTCCAGTTAATTAATCCTGCTGACTTTGGTGACCCACTGACTTTTCCTCTAGCGCCACCAGCAGGTCAAAGTTTTCAATAATTAAATATCTCAACATCCAGCCTACTTGATAGATTGGAGCAACATTATATAAAGACATGTGTGGTTCCTATCCACTTTTTGGGGCTCCACTTACTTTAACTCCAGCAGGTTAACTTTTTTAGACTTACAGTAAAATGTCTCTACAACTATTCAAAGGATTACCATCACATTATAATACTTTTGATAAACTCTTAACCTTTAATCTAGCCCCATCATCTGCTCAAAATGTAATACATTTAAATTAATATTTCCAATATGTTTCTTTATTGGCAAAATACCTGCACAACTAATAACGCTTCCATCAGCCACAGTGAAAACATTGCCTTTATTCAGTCTTTATCTTAATTTTCGAACTAATTTTATGACCTTTTTATTTAAAATTCTATAAAACTATACTGTTTATAACACATTCATTAAGTATATTAGTTATTATAGTTACATATGTGACTGGTAGCTGCATAACCTTGCTGCAACTCTTGTGCCGTCATGGCTCTGGTTTCTGGCTCTTTCCATCATGATGCAACAGTCTCAACGCTGAGTTGCTTTTCTCACCGCTCTTGCTTCTCATTGGTTCATATCTTAACAGCAAACTGTAAGGAGCCAATCAGCGAGTAGAATACATAACACTGTCCCATGCTGTATGTATATGGGAGACATTTTAATACACTCTCCATTGGGAAGGGTTACCCTGCAAGGTTATGTAATGCAATCTCTGATTCAGAGGTCTATTTTTGGGTTTGCAGGGAAATTGGACTCATTAGGTGCTTTTTTTCCTGTAAGAGGGAAGTTAACTGGCACTTGTTTGTAATTTAATACAGGCAAAGTTTAAACTGCACTGTATTCTGGATACTAAATTATTTTATAAAATACAATAAAGCAGTGACATCACCATCATCATTAAAATCATGAGCATGAGTCCATTTTATAGTAATCTTCTATGAAGGTAAGACATGTTTTATGTGGAAGTTTTGGCTGCATGGTGGAGCTAAAAGGAAAGGTCAGGTGGTCTTCGGAACAAGAAGATCTACTAAATAGATTTATGAAAACCTATCAAAACAGTTTCTTTTCCAGCTGACGTGAACAGAGGGCCAACTCTGGCAGCAGTGTGACGCGCCACTAACTAACGAGCAGCTGCTGTGGAAAAGTAACACATCATTTTTCCTGCACTTCACAGCTCACTCTCTCCATTTCCATAGAAAAAAAAACTATTTTTTCTCCTCTGATGACGATGACACACAACGTGATCAGAGCTCATAAATGGACACACAGACCAGAGACCTGCTGCAATACAACAACAACCCTAAACCAGAGGCCTTGACCTTCTTACGGAAATTCTGACTAATAGATTTTTTATAAATCAAAATAAGACAAAATAAACACAATTTTCCTGCAAATCCCAATTATTGTCATATGTTTTTTGTTACCTCTAATCCTGCCCCTACGCCAGCAGAGGCATTAAAACTGTCATACTATCTTAAGTCCATTAAACCTTCCATAAATTAAAGTTTAATACGTGAATTCAGCAACTTTTGGCAGTGGAAGAGTCACACTGTGTTAATGCCACTTTCCCCTTTTAGATACAGTCTTTAACAGTGTTGTAAATCTGTTTTATTCTTAAATAAATTAAAAGAAATAAACATATCAACCTGGGTTTCTACTGCATTGATTAACGCTAATTGCTGCCCTATACACCAAGCCCAATAAGACTGAATAAGGAAATAATTTGGACCAAGGTTTTGTTTAGTAGGAGCCGATTGGACAGCCATGACCTCAAATATCCAAAGCAAATATTATGAAAATTGGGTCCTAACACTCAGAGGAACCCCCACACCAAACTTATGGAAATTATGGAAATAATGTACAACAAACATCTCCTTTAATGAGAATGTTCAGTCTAGGTCAAATATAATTATGTTATGTTTAAAGAGGATTTATTATGCACATTTCCAGGTTCTATATTTATATATTGTAAACATCAGCTGATTGGCGAGGTAGAAAACACTGCGTTCAGAGCAGGTTGAACTAGATTTCTTACATGCAATCTTTATCCTTATTAGCCCTTACATACTGTTCAGGGTCAGATTTAACCCATTTTAACATTTGAGAGCTCTATAAACACCATATACACATTTCTGCTATAGGTGGACTTTGTGTAATGTGACCCCGAATATACAAAAATAGAAATAAAATGCAACTGGTACACATTTTAGTATAAGCAAACATCCAAATTTGACCTGTATTTTTTACAAAAAAATCAAAAATCACCATAAAATAGTGATTGTGAATGTCTTTTTTCCATATATACACTCTTTATTACGGACTAATCAACCATTAATTAATAACTGATGGGAATTTATGAATGTGAATTGGTGCAGAGACAGAACATGAACAGTATGTGAGGGTTTAAAAGGATCATGGTTACTGTAAAATAACAGAAAAACAACACTGGCCCCTGGAATGCAAGAGGACATGCCTTACACACTTATCTGCCACTTGACCGCCGTATCTGGATTTATACTGGCATGGGATGTAAATGGAGCTTGGCGAACGTTCAGTCAGTGAGACTATCTTTTGCATACCAGGCGTAGCTTGTTACTCCTACTGCCTCATCATACTCATCTCTCACGTATGCTCACTTATTTCCTAGCTGTCAAATGCTCGGGGGTGCAGTTTGAGTTTTAGTTGTCACCTTGCTAATCACGTCTATCCAGTAGCATAGCAACACACTTTTTTTGTTTGTTCTGTCATCTGGTTGCTCTCTTTTTAAATTTGTTTTGTTCTAGCTCTCCTCTCTGGTATGCAGTTGTTATGCGCACTCCTCCAACTCCCCATCTCCGCCCAGTCTCTGCAGAATCAGCAGTCACAACACTTCTTCGGCTATCAGTCTCATTCAAAGTCATCAGCCACCACCACCAACACCACCAAGGTCTGGACTTTATTGGGGGAGCTATCTTGCAGCTGCTTGGGGATGATGACTTTGTGGAATCCGAGCACTAAAAACTTCATGACTATCATTTCTATTCATATAACAAACATTTTTCTTTTCTCCATTCACTTTTCTCTCCTAACTGAAACCACTGTGTCCAATTTGCACATAAATGAGGGAGTTGGAGCATCTCATGAGTAGAAATGAATAGGCGTATTGGCAGTAATGTGGACATCATACTGCACTGTCATGGTGAAGAGGAAGTTGAGCTTTAAGGCAAAGCTCTGCATTTATCAGCCCATCTACAGTTCAACACTCACCTGTGGCCGTGACTTTTTGGTGGCTGAAAAATGATATCACAGATTCAAGCAGCCAAAATGAGTTTTCCCTCTCAGGGTAATGGGGTAGCTCAGAGATACGGTGCAGAGTCAATCGAGGTTGTTCATGGAGCCAGATGGCTCTGCATGCCTCCCTGTAGAGGTTTTCAGGGCTTTTCCAACTAGGAAGAGACTACCAGCAAACCCAGAACATGTTAAAAATGGTATACAGTGTATTCTACCTGGAGCTAGGAACATTCAGATCATGGCTGGGAAGAAAACGGTCAACTCTACCTACTAAGCCTGCTACTGTGACCTGGACTCAGGTTAGCAGCAGAAAATGGGTGGAAAGACTTAGCTGTTATTGAGATGTCTTTGTCATGAACCAAGGTGTGGATTAAGAAAAAGGTGTGATTGTGGCATTAGATATGTATATGCGTTAGGGTTGCCATTATTCAAAACATCCCCTGGTGACAGTGAATATCTATTGTTACGACTGTGGTCGCAATTTGTGTTTTAAAGGATCTTTTATTATGTATTTCTTTATGTAAATAAATCTACTTTTGTTACACTGAGCTTACTTTGTCTGGTGGCTGCTTGGGATTTGGGGAAGATGGGGCTCATGATTCATGTTATGTCGGGCATAACACTATACTAACCTTTTATAGCTCAACAGATGAAATGCAGATGTGTTGTGGCATGCAGACAAGCTGCACTCTTATATAAGATGCAGATGATGATACTAAATAGCACAGAATGTGCTGATAGCACGCTGCCCTCGGTCACAACTTGTTGAGCAGTCTGCCAGAAAAAACTTCAGTTTGAAAATATAAACATTACACAAACATTTGCCAAATTTACTGTAGAAGAACAGTGAAGGAGGACATTGAAGGATTTTGAAAACTGTTCAGTGAATACATTTTGTTCTAAAACTATAAATAATGTATCATTTGGTTGCTGTTAGGGTTTAGGGTTCTCACTGTATGCCACATTTCTGACAACTTTTCATAATTATCAGTTGTGCTGTAAAGCTGCAGGTTTGGCGTGTAACCTGGAGGCTGTCAGCTTTTACTGTAACATCGCTCCTGACATTTTTGTGTGAGGCCACGTAATACTGCATGTCTGTCTGTCTGTGTATCTACCACAGTGATTGATTACCTAATTTTAAGTTGCTGTAATAAGATTAACAGCTTAATGAATGTTAAATGTCAACGAGGTCTTTTCCTTTGTTAGCATTTCACAAACAGATTATATAAGAAAATATTTAGGTATTTAAGGCGTTTGCAGACATTTTAAGGAGACACAAAGCAGCTGGGTTGCTCTTACTATGTAAAAATAAGGTCAACAGTTTTTGGTTCGGTGGCTCGTTCAACAAGCTAAGGTGCAGGACAAGACGTGTTCATATTAGCAGGAAAGCTAATGTGGGTTGTTCTTAGTCTGTGGATTTTGTGTTGTGCTATCGCTGTATTAAAGATTTGATTTGCTGTGATTTGATGGAACACATCGAAAAAATGTGAAACTAGGACATCATGAAATCAAAGTTAACAAGAGCAACTAAAGTTGACAACCATGATAGTGGCCCTGTAAGGCCACACTAAGGCAAAGCAGTGCTGTAAGCTAAATGCTAACATCAGCATGCTAACAATGTTGTTATGCTTAGGATTAGTAGGTTCTGTGTAATGTTTACCATGTCTGAGTTTAGCATGTAGCATCCAAACATTTGCTAATTAGTTCCAAACAAAAAGTTCAAGCTGAGGACGATGAGAAAGTAGTTTTCAGTTATTAGGTCATAAACAAAATATAAGACAAATTAAGTTAAGTTTTAGCCGAGGATCGCATTTGAAGAAATGCCAGGCGATCATTTAAGTTATTAGGATGATCTTCTAGGAACAATGAATATGTGTCTGGATCAAAGGGATCGACTGTCTCACACTGCATTCCTTAGTGTTAGCAAGGCTAAAGATATGAATGTGGACGCAGGATTAAATAATGGAGCCATTGTGAGACTCATCTGCAATCTACTGTATATCAGTGCGGCATTTGGGACTCAGGAAAATTGAAAAAAAAAAAACCATGAATTTACAGCCTTACAGATGAAATGCAGATGTGTTGTACCATTCAGACGAGCTGTACTCTTATATAAGATGCAGATGACGATACTTAACAGCACAGAATGTGCTGATAGCACGTCGCTCTCAGTCACAACCTGTTTTCTGTGCAGCAGTCCGCCAGAAGCCATTGGTGACCCTTCAGTTTTAAAATATAAAGACTACACAAAGATGTGCAAAATGTACTGTAGAAGAACTGCTTGTAGAAGGAGGAAGAATTTAGAAAACTGTTCAGTGAATACATTTTGTACATGTTGAGAACTAAGAGAAGGCTCCCCCCCCTAACAAGTTCCTGAGATCTAGGTTAAGGCCACATTTTTGAAAGCTTGCCATAATTATCAGTTGTGCTGTAAAGCTACAGGTTTGGTTTGTCACCTGGAGGCAGATGCTGTTAGCTTTGAATGTAACTATGCTCTCCTGACATTTTTGGGTGAGGCCACATAATACTGCCTGTCTGTTTATCTATCTATCTAATTTTAGGGTCCTGTAATAAGATTAAGAGCTTAATGATTTTTAAATATCAGCATAATCTTTTACTTTTATTTGCATTTCACTAACCCATTATATAAGCAAAGACAGGTATTTAGGGTGTTTACAGTGTTCATAGTAGGTATATAATTCGTGAAATTGACTTTTAAATGCCGGCATCTGTCTTAAAACTACACTAGATCATGCTTTAATTGTAAGCATCGAGGTCCAAAATCCACAATCTGCACCTCTGTCACTTCTGTCTGCACTTGGGCTCCATCCACCAGTCCTATCAGAGGGCTGAATATTTCTTTAAAGTCCTCTTCTACTCAAATATGTTATCTTCTTGATTTTCTTCATCACATTATAAGTGCATTATGAAGGGATCTTCTAATGGCCAGTACGAACAGGAGGAATGATTATTGCAAGATAAAACAACATCAATGTTTATTTGGGCACCTGACAATTATTTAAGACACACCTGAAAAATTGTGAACCTTTAAACCCACAGCTAGCCCCAGCAAGATAAAAAAAAAAAAATCCTCCCACAGAAATAGTTCATCGCTAGTTTTAACACGGTGTGTTATCCTCCTGGCATTTATTAATATTTACTGCAGTGCATCGTCTTTCATTATTTCATCACACAGCAGCTCAAACAAGTATCAGCACAGTTAAACAAGTAGTGTTATAGTCGAGATGAAATTAAAAAAATATCTTTTTAACCCTTTTAGATCACATCCCCAGTCATAATGTGCACCTGTTTAACAAATATACCACAAATCCCCTTCTTTGTATTATTATATCAAAATCCAATCATGTTTTCTTCCTGTAAAACAAAATGATGTGTCTTTACATAGGGTTGAACCAACCAATTTCAGTCAATAATATCACTGTATCCACCCGTCAATTGATCTTCAACTTTTAGCAGCACAGATCTGCAGAGTCATTGTGACATGCACACGTTTTAACATGCAAATCAAATTCCTCCCCATGTTATGGTCAACCTGTCTATCCAGTTTCACTCGGAAATACATAAAGATATGGAAATGCTCTATCTGGACTTTAAACAAAGATGGTGGCTTTTATAGTCCTTTGAGGTGGATGCATTGGAAATGTAACATGCATTTGCTAAAGAACATCACTGATTTGGTTCATGGGAATATTTGGTAGAAAGGCCTACATGTTGTCACACTGCAGCTCATTTGAAATAGTAAGTATTGTTTAATAAACAGAAAGGAAATGCTTCAGGTTTTAAATAAACTGCCTGGGCTGCTTTTGGTGTGAAAGCAGAGCGGCGTGAGTCTAAAGATGCCTTTGGGAAACCCAATGCCGGTCTGTGAGTCACAGTATAATCCTGTGCAGGAAGCTTCCCTTTGTCTATGTGTGAGCGTTCAAGCGTCGACGTCACTGGGATCTGCTTTCAACAGCAGAGATCACAGGCAGAGGATGAACAGATCAGGACAGGACAAAAGGGCCTGTGAAGAGTTAAAAGTACACAAAGCATTCCTCCTCTGCCTCGGTTCCAGGAACAGCGAGAACATTTGAACAAGACAGAGACACAGTGGATGTCAGACACAGAACAGGGTTTTAAACTTCACACAGCCCAAAGAAAACAGCAACGGATGAGATGTGCAACGTAAGACATTTTGCATGACATATATTCGCTCTAGCTGCATCATGGTGGGATGCACTGCAAGATACTAGATGTATTATGGGAGTCAAGAACATTATCTTAAAGCAGAGTCTAATGAACACACTAGAGCTGACAGTAACATTTCCTGCTCTCCACACCGACCCTGAAGCTTCACCAGAACGCAGCTACGATATAATAAATGGGGGTTTGTGCAAATTCAGCTGAAGCTAAAATTAGGGCAGCCCCGGGTTGCTAAATCAATTAGATCATTTCCAAAGTTACAGCCTGTCTAGGACAAATTCCCTCTTTTGGTTTCCTTGCTGACCTGTGGCAGATGTATTGAGTATTTCAAGTCAAGACCTTGTACACTGAGATTGCACTGAGACGCTGCAAGTGCTGGGTGCATGGATAGTCTGATTTTTTGTCAAGAAATAGTTCCATCATGTACTGTAATTCTCTCTGAGACTCTTCTTGCATTCTTGTTCGTATAGAGATTAAACAAACTAGATACTGCTATATATTTGCACTTATTAGCCACATCCTCTTGCTTCCACACTTCATGCTAAGCTAAGCTAAGCATGTTTTGACTCTAACTCTACTAAACACTGACATAATGTTAATATTCTCACTCTTTAGAATCATATAACCCTGTTTAAGTAATATATCCTCAAAGCTGCTTATACCTTCAAGAACGCAGGCTTTAGAAGCTTGTGTGCGGGAATCGACCCCTGACCCTGTTGGTGCCTCCGCCCTCTCTCTCTACAGTCCGGTTTACTACTGTATAGACTATGGAGTTTGTTGACAATTGGATTAAAATATTACATAAATAAGATTATGTAACACCCTCTCGTCTCTGTGCGAAGGCGCTGACTGATTGGTGGTGACGTAACATATTGCTGTCAGAGCTGCAGCAGCATTACAGTATAGCTGCTGGGATTATCATACACAGTTGCTCACTTAAAGAACTGGCTGCTGAGCTGCATTCAAGATGTCTCAAGAGACACATTTAAAGTCCAACTGATATTAAATTGCATGTGCCTTTAATTAGCAAAAGCATATATCTGCTTGTGATGCATTGTCCTTCAAGAATAAACCAAAATGGAGAAAAGATAGAGGCAAAGATACTGAGGTACAGCAGACAGGTGCATGCTGTGCTGAAGTTAGATGTTGTTTGTTTGTCTGCTGATTTGTCCACTTATCAACACAGTGATCAGTCGAAGCTGCAGCAGTGACCGTGACACAACACTAACAAAGGCTACCCTTATCGCCTCGATGTCAATCACAAATAAACGTCCACCAATGTGCTCATAAACATAGAAAAACTGATGCACCACAACTTTCCTGAGAATGGTCACATTTGAAGCTCTTCAGTCCGGTGATGGTTGTCTGTATATATGTTTAGCATGATACTAATGTAAGCAAATGCAGACAAATTGCAGGCCAAGGTGGAAACTAATAAACTAATAAACAACTGTAAATAATGTTTCTGCTTTGTGGATAAAAGGATTTGTTATCACAATTAGAAAAGAGTTAAGACTAATTGACAAATAATTGTTGGCAAGATGAGCAATTATAAAATATCTTTACATTTGCACCATTTTTTACCAAAAGTAAGACTCAACGCTCCTAAAAATGTCAAATGGTGTAACCACAAAAGAATGCTAAATATTCAATATTTTATCCACTTACAGTGGATTTAAGTGGATTTATACAAATAATTACTAGATTAAATGTAATATTTAGAACAATTGTATTCCATTAATGTAAGATCATGCCAAACTAGTTGATATGGTGTTTTATTGCGAATTCAGTGTTTTTAAGCAAGTTGAATTATTTGGTACAAAGTTTTTATGGTTACACCACTTAGACATTTTTGCCATAATCCTCTAATATATTTTCTCAAAATGGATTAAAAGCAGAAATGTTATGCTGGGTCCACAAAAAAAGAATGTGTGCAAGTTATTCATACGTTTATTTTCACATTTGAACCCCTTTAAATTTGACTTAACCACATGGACACAAAGAAAACATCAATGACCCATACATCACTCGCTCTGTACTGGTTGAATGGACACAAGTTGTATAACAAGCTCTGATGCTGCAGCAGCTTTCTCAGAAATGCTTTACTTTACATGCTGTGTGCTGTATAACAATGACTTTGCTTTCTTTTCAGTGTGAATGTAAAAAACCAGAAGTCTATACTCGCAAGGTTAATCTGGCATGCAATCCGACGAGGGATGGGCCATTTCTAACCTGTGAATCAGCACCTTCACCGCCCAACTTTTTGAAGGAGGTGAAAAGAATGAATGAAATCTGATTATCAGACTCAAACAAAGAATGCATTTGTGTTTTTTAATAAATCACGATAAACCTTCCTCTTCTCCTCTCTGTAGTAGATTCTGTTGGTGTGTGATATATTTTTTAATTGTTTACCTTAATGCTTTTTAGGGTTATTTTTTGTGTTGTTTCCCCTCCCTTGTGTTCCTGTGTGTCTCTGTCTGTCTCTATGTGATGTTGGGTGTGTTGACCTACTCTGCTGATCACCTGCACACCTTCCATCCACTAATCAACTCCCAGCAGTATATCTACCAGGCTCAGATTTCCACTCACGCTGCCATATTTACCTCTGTAGTAACCAGGGTTGAGAAGGTTACTTTGGAAATATAATAGGTTACAAATTACTAGTTACCCTAGTTAAAATGTAATAAGTGATATAACTATTTCAATTACTTAATCAAAGTAATGTTACTTATTGCATTTAGTTATTTTTTGATGACTTTTCTAATTTTCTAACGATTGTTTTCAGCTGTTAGGGTAAGTGTTCCCATTAAGCACCAAAATCTAAGTTCAGGTGTTTTTCATGGATACTGACATGATTTATAAGGGAGATCATTTCTTATAAAGCAAGATTTATCTCTCATTTGAAAATGTATTCATTAGTTCATGTAGATTTTAGAATATAAAATAAAGATAATATATGAACAAAGTCTAAAGTCTGGCATGAGCTTCATTGGTACTGTGAAACCATTTAAGCAATATATGTATTCAGTAACATGTTAAATATTAAAAAATGAGGAAAAAACCCTCCTGAGCAAAATCTTAAAGGTCTGACTTCAGATGTAACCTCCTTTGTAATCATCAACATTACATTTATTTTGTAATTAAATTAGATAACATACAACGTCCAAGTCTTGTGACATTTAAATTCAACAGAAAACATATCAAACTAAAAAGGATATTATATTATAGGGAGGTACCATGAGCAACATCACACGCTACACCTTTCCCTTATATGAGAGTCCTTCAACGTGCCCCCATCTAAGTTGTTTATTAATAGCATAATTTCTATATTTATTAGCCCTGAAAGAAAGTAAGACTTAAAGGTGCAATGTGTAGAATTTAGTGGCGTCTAGTGGATTGGGCTAAGTATGTTTTAATCAGTGTATAATCCCACTAAAGTAAGAATTGTGTTGTTGTTACCTTTGAATGAGACCTTTATATCTACATAATGAATGGGGCCTTTTCCACAGAGCCTGTTGCATCATCAGTAGCCCGCCAACATTATATAAGAATATATAAATAACAGAAAATCACAAAAATCCCTGTGCATGATATGTCCCCGTTCATCTTCACCGAGTTAAGAGAAAAGAAAAAGTCCCTAGTAATTATTTAACCTTTATCTATCTCGGTTTATGACTGACAGTTCCTTCACGCTTCTGTCACTGTTTCATCTCCTCTTTAAGCCTCTTATCGTCTTATCTCTGTAGTAAATTACTCTCCTTTGATTACGCTCCTTGTTCATCTCTGACACATTAATAGTTCATCATTCTCTACGATCACTTTGTGTATTTTTCCCTGATAGCGGTTGGTTAGTCATCTTCCTTTCAGGGATAAGTTACAACTTGATGAACACATTCACAAGTAATCTCTTTGTGTTGAAACTCTGACTTTTCATCCAGAGTCATCAACGGGTCAAAACTTTGGTGCCTCTGCCTCAGCTGTGAGTTTATCACATGCTGACATTAGCATTTAGCTCAAAGAGCCGCTATGCCTGAGTACAGCCTTGCAGAGCTACTAGCATTCATGGCTATAGACTATTAATCTTCTTAATGAGACACCATAGCAGTTATTTTTTAGGTTTTCTGCTTTTTTGTTTTTCCTGTCACAATTTAAAACAAACTGAATTATAGATTTTATTTTAAAGGAACGTGATATTGTCAATTTTTGTGATCTAGCAACTATCCCTAACTACTCACTGATGTCTCATGGTGTGACTCCTTCTTAAACGATGACGTTGTAAGTTTTTATCACCACACACATCGCTTCAATTTTCCTGCAATACACATAAAAGAAATTGAACTACAATCAGTGATGACAACACCAGTAATGGTGAATGCAGAAGCTTTATTTGATCTGATGATCTGATATCAGTAAGATGATGTTTGTCAATATCTTCCAAAAAAGATTTCAGGTGCACATTTTTAGGTCTATATTCATATTTGGAGGCTCTACTGGAATATATCAATGATTTACAGTTCAAAAAGCACCTTATGTATCTTATACTGGCTCTTTATGCACCCCCAAATTCATCCTCTGGAGTCCTGGATATTGACTTGCACAGAGCATTCCTACACTGACCTCAAGTTTTTGAACCTTGACCATGTTTAACATAAATATCCAACATCACAACATTATATAAATAACATAAATCACAAAACCCATATGTCCACTTTGATTTCTGATCTGATATCACTGGCTGGATTTACACACGAACCACTTATTTGGTTGCAATAAGCTCTTGGTTAAGGTGATGGGACCTAAATGATTAAAAGAAATAAACATTGACCGTTAGTAAAAAAAACAGGAAACGGTCTCGTGTGTCAAAGTCTGATGTTTTGTTGACCCATTCATTCACCGTGACCTCCTGTCTGCTGACCGAGTGGCTTTATAACAATGTCACATTGTTACGCCCTCGAGTGCAAACATGTGTTGATATTGGACGGTCTCTTAAATTTAGCTAATGATCTCACTGCTTGTGTTTAATGATAAATACTCGTCTTTTTATTCATAGAGATTAGGGCCGGCCCAGGCTTGCCTCGGACCAGGCACAGACTTAATTTCCCTCGGGGACTTTCCATGATACACTGAACTCCTCTCTCCTCCTTTCTCCATCTGCACATATTCATGTACCATTAATGCCTCTTCGGATGCAGACTACCAGCTTTTCCCTTGGTACAGTTTGATGCCCACTGCTACACTAATATTGGGTCAATTATGTTTTCTTTGTGTCCATGTGGTTTAGTCAAATTTAAAAAGGGGTTAAAATGTGAAAATAAACGTATGAATAACTTGCACACATTATTTTTGTGTGGACCCAGCATCAAATTTCTGCTTTTAATCCATTTTGAGAGAATATATTAGAGGATTATGGCAAAAATGTCTAAGTGGTGTAACCATAAAAACTTTGTACCAAATAATTGAACTTGCTTAAAAACGCTAAATTCTCAATAAAACACCATATCAACTAGTTTGGCATGATCTTACATTATAACTTTTTATATTAAATAAAGGTAATGGAATACAACTGTTCTAAATATTATTTTATTAATCTGGGGAATCATGTCAATCAGGAACCATTTCATTTGTTTTTAAATAAAGTAATTATTTGTATAAGTCCACTTAAATTCAGTGTACTGTAGGTTGATAAAATATTTAATATTTATCATTCTTTTGTGACATTTTCAGGAGCATTCAGTCTTACTTTTGGTTAAAAGAAAATGGTGCAAATGTCATTTCAAATTAAATAAAACCAAAAAAAATACAAAATGGACATTTTAACCTGATGCTGCCTGTAAGACCATTTTTATAAGCTATTTTTCAATTGCTCATCTGGCCAACCCTTATTTGTCAGTCATGTTCCTATTATCATTATTATTGTTGCTATTTTTATTATTGTTGTTCTCATGCTTCTCTGTGTCTCTCTCCTCTCTCCTCCTCCCTCTTTCTCTCTCAACCCAGCCAGTCGAGGCAGATAGCCGTCCACATTCAGTCCGGCTCTGCATGATGTTTTTCCTTGACACTGACACCAGGTGATTACTCATACAGGAATGTCTGTAAATGAAAGAGAACAATCCTGCTCTGTGTGAATAGTATCCTGACATAACTTCTGTTGTGGCGTTATATAAATAACATTGATTTGACTTAGTTATCATTTTTCCGAGAGCTCACACGTGAATACAATGAAAAATATCATCTAAGTTGTAATAAAACATGTTAATCATTTACATTCTGGTGTCTAAACTCACATAATATGATGAATGGAGAAATGTAAGCATGATGGAAACAGAAGCAGGTGGCGTGAAACTCTCAATGACTGTTGTTGTCATTCAATGTGACAGATGGAGGCTGATGTAGGAGATTTCCTTTTGTTAAAAAAAAAAAAGGTTGGTCTTGACAGTTGATTGCATCATTCAGCTCTACCTGGTAACATGCCAGCTGGTTCTTTTGTCTCTCTTTCAATGCATTGTTTGCTCCAAATCCAGACACATAGCGAACACTTTTATCAACAGTGTTGCTAAGTGACAGATTATAAACATTTCAGCTGCAGAGGGCTGAGGGTGATTAAAGTGAAATCTGATCTGGTCTGTTATGTGCAATATTTTAATTGATTTGGTTACATTTCAGTAGATGATGCTGTTATACTCTTATTCTTTGGCATCGCTGCTACACTTGCTTACTTGTTGAATTTTCCCAAAATGTGGAGGAATGAATCCTGTAAAAGTTGGACTGTCATACTTTCAAACTATTGTAAGATGAGATTTATTTTTGTGAATAATAAAGAATGTATATGATTTTGGTATTGGTGCATGTTTTAAATGATTTGAATAATAGTTCATGATTTGATAAATATATTACATTGGGAACTATTTCTTTCTATGTAGTTTGTCCATAGGGTTTACTGTAGTTTAGATTGGGCGGAGTGATACGCAGCACACAAAAGTCATGTATGAAGTTTGTTGCCGGTGCTGCCATGGTGCCACTTGTCTTTTCTTGAGTGGAGATTAAAAGTACACAAGTTGCTCTGAAGAAGCTGTCCCTGTGCTGTTTCTTACCCGCAAACCGAAATAGATTCAATTAAGGTGATGCTAACATACACGCAGGGTTACACTGTATTCACACCTGACATATTAGCATTCATGACTGATTTTTTCATGACTGTTTCTTCTTTGTCATTGTTACCTTTTTTCTGAATGAGGAGTTTCTGTTAATATGTGACAGACTTTGACGTCAATCTTAAATCAAACAGTGTTGGGCAGTTACACATTACTTAACAAGACAGTACAGTGATGTCACGTTTTTTTCCAGTAACAACTAGTGCCAGGGATTAGAAATTCAATAATTATATTACAGTTACTAATCTCATTAATGCTCCATTACTTTTACACTTGGGGGGGGGGGGGGGGGCTCGCTGTCTTACCAGATTCATGGTAATAGTCTCTGATAGATCAGCTGATAGACACTCTGGAAAAGGACAAATGTGACTTCCAGCTATTCTTAAGTTGTCTTATTCACATGTTGTGTTAGCCTCGGGTACGCCTATATTCAGGAGTCATCTGATGTTAGTTTAGCTCAGAGTTGGAGGGTGTGTGAAGCTGAGGTTGGGACTGCTGGCATGCAGTAAAAGGCTAGCTGTTGGATGGTAAATCTTGATTGTTAAACCACAAATGTTTCATTTAAATGTCTACATGTGTTAAATACAAAACATGCAGCATGTGGCTGTGGATTTTGTTTAAAGGCAATTTTGACAGAGCTGATGGTAACTAAAGTAAAGTAGGTTAACCAGTAATATAACATTACTTACTGCTTTAAAATGTGGCTTAGTGAACTGAGTAATGTATTAACTTGGAAGATTTGAGACATTATTTAAACAAAAAGCCATTAGCATTTAGCTCAAAGAGCCGCTATGCCTGAGTATAGCCTCGCAGAGCTACTAGCATTCATGGCTATAGACTATTAATCTTCTTAATGAGACACCACAGCAGTTATTTTTTAGGTTTTCTGCTTTTTTGTTTTTCCTGTCACAATTTAAAACAAACTGAATTATAGATTTTAATTTAAAGGAACGTGATACAAGTGTGGCATCCAATTAAAACCTATTGGCCATCAAACTTAATATTCACTAAGTATCCTTGTTATGAAACGTTTTCATTCATTTGACCTACTTTTATTCTATTTTCTTGTTGTTTGTCAGTGCTACACATGCCTTGACTGTCCTAAGATTTATGTCGTGTGGTATCTGAAGCGACATTACATCTGACATCCGAAGTTCAAAGCGTCTTTTATAATAGAAAGCCTGTTAACAGTTCTACAGGGAATGAGCATCCTCCATCGTAAAGATCACCATGTCTTTATTTTTATCCTTCCGGTTTGTCCTTTTCACTGTTTGAAGCAATTAGGATATTATGTGCACTGAATCATTGAGTTTATCTGTAAAGACTATCGAATGTATGACCCTGTTATGAAAAGTAAAATAAATATTAAATAGACTGAAAATGAGAGCAATTTAAATATGCTGTGACAGTTTTGGCAGAATGGGAGTGCACAGACCTCACTGTGAACAGCTTTCACTGGAGCTACTCTCTACTGAACACATTGTTCAGGCCGACAGCCCAAATCCATTTTGCGGTATATCCAGATAGTCCAGATTGATTTCAGAAGTCTGGATGGCTAAAAAAAACACCTGAAATTGCAAATAGGAGCAAAGCCACATTTGGAGGTGGTTGGAGGCAAATTTCTACAGATGTATCTCAATCCGGACGCTCTCTGGACGCTGAAATCTGTATTCAAAGTGTCCTTTGTGTCACTCACAATGCGACACACAATGACAACGTTAAATCCAGAGTGTTGTAAGTGCATCAGAGCGGCTGAGTCAGAATTCATGCTGCTGCTTACAGAGCGGTATGAAGGACAACACAGAGAACAACAGACGCTGAAATAAATTGTCTGCTGGCTCTTTGGGGGATGATGGATCTCTATTTGTCATGCTTATGTGTTGAAAAGCAGCGTCACCAGCGTATGTATCTACTGACACCTACATCGTTACCACAGCACCATACAGTATGCACGGAGGTAGGTCTGATCTTGTTTTTCCTGTCGTCTTAACAAAGCCACAGTACCACACATAAAATCTCTAATCTCTAATCATTCATCTGAATCGATTGGCACCACTAGAGATATCTGCTGGTGAATTTAACCTCATACATGAAGAGGATGTGACAAAATGTACTCGCTCTCAAATCTGGTCCTCACAAAGATAGACATACAAGAAAACACACAGCTTCACAGGGACATGTCTAGACACACTCGCTCTGTGTTTGACCCCGTGACCCTGTCAATGAGCAGACCTCCACAGGTCAAACACACACTCACACACACACTCACACAGGATAATCCCTCATGCTGCTGAACTCGCTAACCCCAGAAGTCCCACAGAGTTTGAATTATAACTAAAAAACTACCGTTTGGCCTTTATATTTTTATTCCTCATAGTTAATAGTTTTAATTTACGGCTCCCCAAATCTTCTCCTTCCTTTTAGTGGATTTTAATTTTTTGTGTTTTTCCAACTTTTATTATGAGCTGGAAAATAAAACTGGAAAGGCGGACTTCTCAGCAGCTGGACTTTACTAGTCTCTGAAACTTGATTTGTGAAACTTGTCCACTCGTCCTGTCTGTCAAGTCTTCGCTGATTTACACACATGAACGAGGAGTTGCTGCAGAATCAGACCGACTGTTAAGACGGCTTCGGGGGGGAATTATGGGGCTTGTTAGGACCAGCCGACGCAACATCACATATTTGACCCAAATAAGAGAATTTGCCTTTGAGGGGAACAAAGTCGCAAAAAGGAAGTGTTATGTGAAATGTTTAATGTTTCCTTTCTTCCCTCTGGACTGATGCAAGTCTGATTTAAGGTAAATCAACGAGCTGGAAAACCTGTTTTTCTCTATTTTCCTTTGTTCTTTCTCTTAGTTTTAGTCGAATCCTTAAGAGATCACTCCACCGTCAGAAACATGATGATGGCATCTGTTTTATTGAGCAATTATATACTCTTTATCTGCTTTATACAGGACTGGAGAGAGAAATTAGTTAATGCTTTAACTTCTGTTGTAATAAAATAAAAAAAATAAACAGTAATAAACCCAGTGACATCCGGACTGTGGAGGATGTCACAGTTCTGCTTATAAATGATTGATCTGTGAATCAAGGCCAAAGTCTGACAAAGAAAAAGGCACAGTGGAGGTAATGTTTCCAACCGGAGCAGCTGCTGAACTACTGCTGCTGTACAGTAAATGTTCAACCTCATAGAGATCATGTTTCTACTACTAGTTCTCCCAAATTCTGTTGCACTCATAAACCCTTCCAACATAATCAGTGTCTACGTTTTATCACCTGAATTAATTGCTGCATTTATTGCTCTGAAGTCGGTCAGGGTTCGCAACCTAGATCCTGCATGTGTTCAGATAACAAAAGCACTACGTAACGTTAGGTTGAGAGACTGTGGTTTAAATCTTAATAATCGTGTTGTGTTTCAAATCATTATAGACTTTTTTTCTGTATTAAAGCTGCCAGAAAACCAGACAATGAGCTTTGAGATGGATTAACGTGAAGGTTGGGGCCTCCTGCACTGGAAAATTACTCAATTCCATCTTTCACGTCTTTTTAAGTTACTTGAAATTTTGAAATGCACGGCTCAAGAGCATCATTGAGATGGAATCCACTTTATACGTCACATCAGAAAGACCAATCAGATGTGTAGGAGGCTTTAGACGTAACTTCTGTAGCTTGAGTTTGCATTACAGCCGGATAACGAGTAAAGCTGCATGCTGGAGGGCTAATTGGGTTATTGTTTCCAATTTTTACTATAATTGGGTTTTATTTATTTATTTATTTTAAATTGTAGGTTTTTATGCTTCCGATTCTTCTGTTAAATGTTTGTTTTTATGTAAAGCACATAGAGTTGCCCCTAGGTATGAAATGTTAAGTTAGCAACCTCTGTTTAAATCTGAAAAAAAAAAAAAGACTTTTACTTTGTGAGGAGACTCAGACGCTATCTTACATTTCTGGAACATCCTGTTGAAATGTCAAACTGTGGAACAGCAGGTTCTTCCTCTTCATTCAGGATCAGACTCAGGTTCATACCCCGGCCTCTATTTTCCCACAGGCCTAAGGTCGGCACTGGTCCAAACACAGTCCTTAAGCAATTCTTCTCAGGCGCAAGTCTCCTATAATGCGTCTGTTTGGTAATTTCCCGGCACAGAAAGGAGTACACTGGCGTCAACGTGGGAGTAGAGGCGCAGCTAAAGCTGTGTTTATGCAGATTAGGCACCACACTGCAATTGTGGTGTTCATTTTGGCATGAAAAGGCATTTGTAATAAAAACCTGTCCAGACCACCTCTTATCATGGATGCAGGACAATTCTCGTGGCTTCAGTTGGCAGAGGCGCAGGAACACAGACCTATCACCTTTAACTTGCTTTAAATTTGTCCCCTTTTAGTCTTTCTACATGTTTTTTCCATTTAGACATGACACTGACATGGGAATTTTTATTTTTTAAGGCAGATTCTTACCAGTAACATCATGAGCAAAATCTGGTGACCCTGAGTTCAGAAACATGTTCTATCAGATTTGGTTTCACACAACAACTTGTACTATGTTGGATCTTTTCCATTTTTATTAAACAGCTATAATTATCATCATTATCAGCATGTGTTTCATCTTCAGTCTCCAATTTGACAGAGGGACCGTGGAACAGGTTAAACATCTGATTCGGATGTGGCAACAGGATCAGTCAGGATCTATGATCATAATGTTAATCATTTTCTAAACATCAGACTGTAACGCTGTTGTAATAAAATAATCTGAAGTTAAGCTGTTGTTATGATGCATCCTGAGCTCCATAAACTCCGTCCGGACATTTTTATTTTATAAAAGTTTGAACTCGGTTTTAAAGAAGCACAATATTTATTCTGTCATGTCAGCAGGATCTTTACAGTGATGGAAATATGACTGGGTGTGTACATATTTGTGTCAGTGTGTGTGTGTGCGTGTAAGTGTGCATGTGTGTGTGTTCTTGCATGTGTGTAAATATTATGTTTGCATAATGTGGGAATAAGCCAGGTTCATTAAACATTTAACCTTTTCTGACAATAAATAATACTGCATGACATGAATGAATTCATGACAAAAGAGAGTAAACATTGTGACTTTTGTGCTACTGTGAAGTTACCGACTGGAACAATGGCGACAGCAGCAGCATAAAGGTCACAGAAAGTTATAAGCAAAATGTCACCGGTTTGAATCTGCACACCAGCTGGCAAAACCGGGCCTGACTCAGAGGAAAAAATAGGCCTGATATAAATAAAGGTTAAAAAAAGTCCTCCCCAAACTGTGACTAGTTTTATTTACAGCCAAAGCATTTAAAACGTTTCCAAGGAGCGTTATCAGGACGTTAATGTGACCCTATAAGATAGCAATAAGGGTAAAGTTTAGACCTTTTTACAATCAAGGAAACTTTTCCACTGAAGTAAAGATTGCCGGTGTTACATCACCTCCGTTACTTCATGTTTCCCGAATTATCACATTTTATTAAAGCAAATGTCATTGTCACATGATAATGCTGAACAGCTGCAAGTGGAGAAAAAAATTCCACTTCTGGTAAGTTAAAGGGAGACTTGGAAATGTTTTAGATTTACCGGTCAGCTGATGAATCATCTGAAAGTGTTTGAGGGCTCTCTAATTCACTTTTTGAGCTATTTCTGCACATTTTCCTTAGTTACACAACTCTGTGGACTTTTCTTAAAGGAATAACCCAAAATGCAAATTATTATGACGTTAAACCAGCAATGACAGTAGAGTATTTTTATTCTTAAGTTTCATTATTCTTAAGTTTTATGTTGTATGTTTCATTATAGGAGGACCATAATGGGTTTTATTGGCTTCTCGTGCACATTTCTGTTTTGTTAGTTATTGTTTTATTTTCTTAATCTCAAAAAATCTGTAGGTTTTACTTTTCTTGTAGTTTCTTTTTTTTTCTCTTTATGTGCAAATAAACTAAACTAAACTAAACTAAACTAAACTAAACTAAACTAATACATCATCAGAAAACAACCCATGACATGACATAATGACACGATGACATGATTTTTCTCTGCAGGCTTAAAATTATATAACTTCAACCCCACAGGTTAAATTCCTCTTAAAACAAACAAAACCAGTTCATGAGCGGTTCACAGTCGCACTACAGTAGTTTCTTCCCAAGTGCATCTAGTTTAACTTGATCATATGTTCGGAGGGAGTCTGACCTATAAAATGTTTATGAGGTTACTGAAGCCCGCAAAAACCAAACCTGCACTCAAACCCAAAATGAATTTCAGAGAGTACAATAAAGTGAGCTAACTTGATGATTGATTAACTGTCTGTGAATTCACAACACACATACTGCATAGCACAGTGCAGTGAAGTGCATGACCTGGATACCGTTGTCATGTGAGGAGATGTGCTAACTGGCCCCTTTTCTCTGTATCTCTTTCTTCTCTTTTTCTTGCTATTTTTGGGCTGTCCTCTTTCTCTGCTTCCCGTAAATGTACAGTGAATGCAGTCATTCAGTCTGACATTTCACTTTACTTTATGGGGTCAGAAAACATATCCAGTGAAGAATGTATTTATATGTGAAATAATAAAACAATGTGAGAATAATAAGTGCAATTTTGGAATAAAGGCCTGAGTATGCTTCATCAGAGTCAAGCGGCTGCTGCTAAACAATTTCTGTAACTTTCTGAAACCGATAATCTGACAATTACGCCCACTTTGTGCAGTAATTTGGTCAGTTACGTGAAGATGTAAACTCCCTCAAGCTCTCTGCCTTGATTGCTTGCAATACTTTTAACCATTTTTCTGTGAACAACCCAGTGCAACTCCATGAAGAGGAGAGACAGTGTCTGTTATCCCCGTCGGTACTACTCATCGTGTCTTACCCATCTCTCTGACTGCAGGCTTTTCCCATGTCTTGAGGAACAGCTGTAACCATTTAAGCCTTTACACGTGGTCAGGCAACACATTACGAACTAGTCTGAAGAATACTGAATCTTGTTGTGCATCAAACTGAGCTATCTTGTTTTTCTCTCCTGCTTGCGTTGTATCAACTCTCCGATGTATTTTGCTTTGGATAAAAGAGTCTACTAAATGAAATTGTGAATTGTATTTCTGTGAAATTACCTGGCTGGGGATCTATGTTGACATACAGGCGGTGTCTGCTCCAGTGGTCTGTACGGACAAAACACATAGGTTAGAAAAGTAGAAGAAATATGAAGGAACTGTACTCCAAATTTAAAAAATGCTGCAATCTGTAAAACACATGCAAAAGTGAAAACATAATTATTGCTTATTTACACATCCAGGAGATATGGAGCAACATTATCATTCATTTGGAGTCGTGTTTCTAGTAGTAGTAGCTTTATTGTCATTATATTGGGGGTCAGACAGCAACATCAAATTTAGATAGCGCTCCCTGAGCCATAAGAACACTTAAGATAAGTTAAAAACAACATGCACTCTCTTTTAAGCTTTGTTTTTACTCTCTACCAACTCCTGAGGGAAATATCTGGGTTTTTTAGCTGCTAAATACTCCACTATGTTCACCAGCTGGTCTATAGTTAACTGCGTCTGTTTGCCGTTTGGTGCTGAGCTGGTGGTGTACAGTGGCTTTTTAGAGCTGTTTCACTTGTAACAGCTGCCTGCTGCAGGTGAAAATGACTCTATGAGAGAGCTGACAGTGAACCAAAATAGTGAAGTTGCAGCTGGACCGCTAAACAAAGAACTGAAACTTGATATAAAGCTCTGTAAAGATAAAGGGGAGCTGAAGAGTTCTCTGTAGGGTCATCACTACGACCAATGCCTCAGACACTACACATGTGATACATTATTATTTAAAAAAATCAATATACTTACACTGAGTTTTTTTTATTACATTTAATCTATTTTTCTGCTCCTAGAGGAAATTGGTGTCATATGCATCAGTGGGTTGTTAAAGTGGGCTTCTTGTAAACGCGATAAACACAACTCCAGTTGAAGGCAGCATGTAATTAGACTGCATTACATTCACATCCTGTATCAAATGGTTCAGAATAGACTTGTTAAAACCTTTTGATCTGAGTATATCGTTTGGAGGCCTGTGACTGACACTGTAATCCATCACACTGACCAAAAAACAACACATTCCTTTAACAGGCGTTAAAGGAATTTAGATCCACTTTCAGAGCAGCAGGTCAATAACACACCTGATCACATGACCAAAACTTTGTTTATCTGGAGGAGTGGAACAACTATCTTGCACCAGGCAGGGGTGGAGCTGAGAGATCGTCTTCGGGTCCACCACATGACAAGAGTATCCAGGTCATTCAATTCACAACACTGAGGTGTATATATGTCGGCTTGTGTGTGAGCTTGTGAGCTGTTGGACTGTTATTGTGTCGAGTTTCAGACACTTAAACCGCTCCTCACACCTTCAAAGTGTTGTTTAAGGGTTAAGACTTGGTTTTCAGGTTTGGGTTACGGCTGCATATATATACATACTCTTCTTTCTGGATCAATTTAAGTAAAACAGCACCTTAACTGCTCTCCCTATTCTATGAGTCGGTAAATTGTAACCCTACTAGTTTTTTTAACGTTTTTGTTTGTTTAGTTTTTGTCTGTATTTCTTTATTTTTAAGCTTTTATGTTGTATCTCTCTTCATAGCACATTTGCTCTTTTGTTAGTTATTGTTTTCTTTTCCCCCCAAATTAAGCATGTATTACATTTTTGTATTATGTATATTTTTCTTTATGTGCAATAAATAAATAAATACATATCTCCTTTATAAGTCACATGTGCTGTGTTCTCATTTGAGAGAGAAAAATCCAAAAACAGAAGTTTTATATTTTGTGGTTTCATGATGGCACTTTTGATTTTTGTATTAATACACAGAACACTGTTACTTCTCCATTGATGTAGTTGAAGTTCTTCTTTTCATAAAGCTGTAACGTCATCGTGCTCTCAAAGGCACCGCAGACAGTCACACAGAGCCTGATAGCATCCTGCTACACAACACAAGAGCCTCAGAGTCTGAACGACAGTCCGCAATTAGCTACAAACATGAACACACAGCTTGTCCTGCACATTAGCTTGTTTTGATGAGCATTCACCGGAGGAAAAGTTCACCACTAATGTCAGTTAGCATGCTAGATATCTAATAAGCTACTTATCTTATGGCCCAGATCATTTCCTGTGTACTAACTAGCTTTGTAGCATTTTTTGTTTTGCATGCTTTTTATTTTTGGGTGTGTTTTGGTGTTTGTAGCATCTCTGGATTTTTGAGTGTGCTTCCTTTACTGCTTGTGGTTAAACTCTTTTGGGTGCTTTGTTCTTACGGGCCACCATGAAGACCTTTTTTCTTCCTTTAAATAATAAAAACCTGACAATACTTTTAAAAATCACATTGACTAGATGTGATTTTAACTGGATTTTAAGGGTTCAGCATGCTTGAAATGAACTATATTGTACGATGTGTCTACAGATTTTGTTTTGAATGTTTCAGAGTCTCTCCACTAATGTTTTACTGCTGTTACACATGATTGTAGAAAAGAAAAGTAACAGGAACAACTGCAGGAAAAAACAATAAAAGAGTAATTGAGAGAAAAGTCCAAACAATGTCATGCAAACTACTTTCACTCCACATCACATCTAACCCATGAACCATTTTTATGGCAGACATTTTGACTTGTCAAGCAGGAAAATCAACACTGTAAATAATATCTTTAATGATGGCTTATTGTATTACATGTGCCAGCGAGCAAAGTCAAGGAGCGGCTCATCTAAATCCAATGCAACCATCTTTAATGATATTAATTCCACCTGTGATTTTGCTGCTTTGAAAAGTCAACACGTCTGATGTAAAATGGGTCTATTGCTTCATAAATTGGCGTCACTGTCAGATCGGTTTCGGAGAGTAGCGAGAATTATCAGACGTAGCACCCGACACACCTCTGACATTGGAAAGTTACGCACATATTATAACAGTAGATGCTATACATAGTAGGAGTAGGCGATACGGAGATTTTGCAGGCCTTTTCATGATGATGGCAATTTGATGATATTTTACAAACTTCTTCTTTTTTTGCTATATGTAATTAAAACAACAAACTGTGATTTAAAAAAAAAGTCCATATAATTGATTTGATTGTCTGTTACCTGCACAGGATAATTATGTATCAGTATGTATTATGAGTATTATGTAATCCTATTTGTTCAGTCTTGTATATCATTACAAGGTGACTGCAAATCCAAATATATTGTAGCTCTCTCTCATATAATACAGCAAATGACGATATTTATCTTGAATATTATACATGGTCCGTCACATATAAATCTTCATAAATAATGAAAAGAGAGAAAAGAATAGATATTCAACCCAGATACATATATAGCTGTGCACCAGCAGTGACAACACTTTCACAAAGGCTCAGTGTCGCTATGTCGATGTTACACTGTGTGCCGTGTTGGTGAACTAAAGTTTTTCTGCCACCTAATCCTTTCCTGCCCAGACTGTTTATTCACTATGAGCTACAGTATAAAGAGCTTAATAAAATCACTGTGTTTGTTTTCCAGATCACCAACAATCACAGCGAGCCAGTACTGAGGCCGAGAATGTGAAGCACACGAGATCAGTCCGTCATCGTGCTAAGTAAAGACTCAACACCTGCTGCAGTGGATTTATACCAGGACAGAGAGACACTGGAAAGAGATAAGACAATAAATGCACTACGTTGGCCAAAAGTACATCTGAGGACACCAAATACTGAAGGACCCGTCCCATATTAAATATTGATGTTAATACATTATATATGTTGGTATGAACTGTTAACCTCTGGAAGACGTTATGGAGCCAGTAAATGTGTCCCAACCTCCTTCAGACTGCTGAACAAAGACCCTGTGTGATTTTATATCTATAAATTATACAGTTTATTTATTTTTAATAGATTAAATTGTAAACCCAGTGTAATATGGTTTCATGTGCAATACTGACTGACGCCTGAAACCTCAGCTCTGCCATGAAAACCTCCAAACTTGAGCAACTTCATCTTTTTAGTACTTTGTTGATTATTGCACTACTTTTTTTAAATAGTTTTTGGTATTTCTTATGCACTTTGCTACTTCCAGTTGTTTCTTACTTTCATTATTATTAATAAAAACCCATCTGTCTACTTGTACCTGGTCAGCTACTTGAGAATTTAAGTTCTCAAGTATCTTTCTGAGTCACTGTCCCCTAATGCTCGATTGTCTTGCCTCACCTGTAAGTTGCTTTGGATAAAAGCATCTTCCAAATTATATAAATAGTGAGTGCAGCACTGTTGAACTGTTAATCAGATATTACATTTTTTGCAATTGCCTATTTTGCACATCTGGTTTTCACCTTTTTATCATTTTGACCCTTTTTTTTATCATTGTAGGAACAGTGTACGCTTTATTTACTGGGGTGTTCAGTGCCTCTATAAAGGAAGAGAGTATCACAGGCTGCTGTTTATGTACAAAGGTTATATGAATAGATTAACATTTTGTCTGTCCTCATTTCTCACCTGGACACTTATCAAACACTTTCTGGATGCTTCATTTACAGGTCCTGTCAGTAAAAAGTGAGCTTGGTAAATCCACTTAAGATGCTCCATCTCATGTATTTCATGTAATAATTTACACCAGAGCCTAAAGCTCAATAGTGTGATGTCTGAGCACTTTCAGAAAACTCATTAAGGGTATGATTAATATTAATTGTATATGCTTTAACAGTGCTGCTCTTGAATAATACATTGATGTTTCAATTAATTCTTAAATTTGATGTATCTGATGTTTTTCCCCTTTCTTATTAATTGTTAATGTCTGTTATTACGATGTAAACTTGTAGTAGCTCCTGTGCCTCAGTGTGTTCTTCCTAAATAGAAGTAAAGGCATGTATAAATTGTATGTACAGTACCTTGGTTGTTTTTCTCTATGCAGATGAATGCAACAGTTGAGCCCAACACAATGGACATTAATCTGCTGCTATAACAGCCTCCACTACTGTAGTTTCAGGCTTTTCATGAGGTTTTCGAACCTGTCTGCAGGGATTTTCTCCCATTCAGGCTCAAGAGCTTTACTGAGGTCCAGCACTGATGTTGGGCGATAAGGCCTGGCTAGCACTCCCAGTTGAACCCCGGGGTGCTTCAATGGGATTGAGGTCAGAGCTCTGTGCAGGCAAGTTAAATTGTTCCACACCAAACTGGAAAAATAATTTCTCTATTGACCTTGTTTTGTATGTGAGGGCGTTGTAGTGGTGAAACAGGAAAGAGACTTCATCAAACTGCTGGAAGCATACTGTTATCCAAAATATTGTGTGGTCCAAAGCAGAAGTCCAATCAGACTGGCACCAAACTGGGATGCTGGAGAGACTGCGGAGAGGTTATGGTTGATCAGGAACAAGGAAGGAATCAAGGAAGAGGCACAAATTATTTCGAAGGTTCTGTGTTTTAATATCTGTAAATCATTCAAAACCCTTTATCTGGGAAATATCCTGGAAGGACTGAGGAAAAATGAGACATATCTTCTAAAAGTCCATCTAAAAAGGCCATCACAAAAATCCTGGCTCCAGAAAAACTGCCCTACTATAAGTATTTTTGTTAATATTGTTAAATGTTTACATGTTTTAGAACAAATGACTTATTCCATACGACTCCAAAAAGATTTGGGAGATTGTTTTTGTTTTTGTATAATAAAAAGTTTTAAAATAATTTTTATAGCGTCCACATTTTCCTCCATTGGAACTAACAGGCTCAATCCATGAAAAACACACCTATAACAGTAGGTAGAGTACATAGAGACGAGGACAGAGATACACAGAGCTGACGGACTGATGACGGCAACAGAAAACGATGTCGACTGAAGCAGCAGCAGGTTTCACTTTATATCACATGTTCAGCTGCTGCTCTCCGCTGGTCGCTGCTGGAAGTTACACAAATCTGTCATCGAGCAGTTTTGTGTTGGACTGATGAAAAATCCTTGTTTCCCACGTAACTCGAACCTTGCATAAGGGATCTATTGAATGACTAATGTAAAAAAGGGTCAGTGTTATAAGCACATGCTTTGGCCTACACCTTTCCGGTCAGATACTGCTTTATTAATTTATTACTTTTTATAAAATTTCCGTTTTGGTTTGTGACTATGTATAATGAAAGTAAAGGACGAGGAACAAGGACATATGATTATTTACTTTATTTATACATGTGTACTTGATTTGAACTAACTAACTTGTTGAGGTCTTAGTGGGTGATTGTGGTGGTATACTAGAGTGAATTATATTGTTCCTATTATTTTGTCCCCCGTATGTATGTTTATGTGATGGAAAAAATAGTAGGAACACTGTTACACTTTAAATAAAGCACTCCAGTAGACCACCATCACCCACTATGACCGCAATAATAAACATAAAGTAGAATTATCACCTTTATTACTTTTTGATGACTTTTCTAATTTTCAAAAACCAATGTTTTCAGCTGTTAGGGTAAGTGTTCCCATTGAGCACCAAAATCTAAGTTCAGGTGTTTTTCATGGATACTGACATCATTTATAAGGGAGATCATTTCTTATAAAGAAAGATTTATCTCTCATTTCATTAGTTCATGTAGATTAAATAAAGATATTTAATGAAGAAAGTAAAAAGTCTGGTATGGGCTTAACTGGTAGTGTGACACCATTTAAGCCCACATCATGATTTATTTACTAAATATAAAAACATAGGTATTATATGTATTCAGTAACATGTTAAATATTAAAAAATGAGGTAAAAACCCTCCTGAGTAAAATCTTAAAGGTCTGACTTCAGATGTAACCTCCTTTGTAATCAACAACATTTTCATAAGTAACTTTAATTTAATTACACATTTTTTCTCAGTAACTGTAACAGATTAGTTACATTTATTTATAATTAGATTACGTTACATGTAACTAGTTAGTCCCAACACTGTCAGTGAGTGTATAATTGTGTAAAAAGAGTTTCTTCATCAGTCATTGAGGTAAAAACAAATAAAACTAATCACACAGTGCTTCAGATAATAAAAGGTCAACAGAACAGTTTCCGTATGAGAACATTTAATACACAGTGATCGTCAACCAGCTCAGTTCACACTCAACACCTTCAAGTATTGAAAGAGATTAAAAAGGAATTCAACTGTTCACAGGATCTGCAAACCGTCATTAGTCATTTGTGTACAATATTTAATTTAGTTAGCGTTTCACTTTTTATTTTATTTACTGACAGGACAGCAGATTGTAGTGATTCACAGCAGATTCATTTTTTTTTCTTAATGTTTTTTTCCTCTGCATTGAGATAAGTAAAAACACACTTCATATTATTGCCCTTTTAAAGGTTTATATTTTGACTGATTTCGTACAGAATTTCATGTCCTGTTAAACAAAATGAAAGTGTTCTGATCTAATTTGGTGAAGAAGAACCAAATGTTAATTAAGTTGATCGTGTCTGGCTATAAAAGTAAAATCATGGATCTCGAGTCGTCCATTCTTCACTGTTGTCTGAGAGTTATAACTTAGAGTGGACTGGAAATAACTCCCAGAGGATGGATCATGAAGAGAAGATGTGGTCCCTCTGAGGTTCATCAAGTCAAAACAAATTACAGGCTGATGATTAAAAGGCTCGATCAGATTACCGGAATAAAAGCTTACTTGGCACTGAAGTAACTTGGCTTCAGATAATAGTCAATTACCGATGTGTGTTTCCATCCAACTGCTTCTTAATTGAATAATCAGATCATTTAACAACAACAGAGAGCTTCTAAAAACAAAATCTATGATGTCTGGTAACTGAGCAGCAAGTACAGAGCAAACAAAGCACAAGTTTAACTGGCTTTCATGTCTTCATGGTTTGATAGGAAAGGAAATAATCATTAATTCGAGCAGCTCTTCTGCAAATCAGATGCTGAGAAATGCTCAACTGGGAGGTTTCTGAGATGCAGCCACCAAGTGCTTAAACATTTCAGTAGATAATTAGTCACATACAATTAACAGATAATTTAAGCATGAAAATATTTGACAATCTCCCAAGTCTTATTAAAGAAAAAAAGCCAAACATCAGCTTCTCAAAGGTGATGATTTTCTGTTTTTCTCCTTTTTAGACCATGAATCTAACTCTTGGTCGGCAGGGCTGCTCTGAAGTACCAAACAACCTGTATCTGTTATGTACCAGTTTTAATAATTACAATTTATTTAGAAGAATTTGGAGGCTTAACCATTAAACCATCAATGATATAATTTGGCCCCCTATTATCTATTTTGGAGAGAGATCTGTGTCATTTTACAGACATCTGAATCAGTAGTACTCTCAGTTAAGACACAATCACAACCATCTGATGATCACGTTTGATAATTTAAAGAAGTGATAAATATAAACGCAGCATAATTGGAAATAAGGCGAAAAACTCCTGTTAAATTAATCTTAAAATTAGACAGTTAAGAACAAGACGAACCCATCTGTCGCTCTCAGCTTCAGTAGTTCAAGTAAACGTGAGCGGTAGATGACGAGCCCAAATCAACACCTGTAAACCAGTTTATTAGAGAAACTGCGTCACTTCCAACCATGTAAATGTCATATTCTGATAAAATTCATTTAAAGATTATAACTGGTAGAGTTTCAGTGCATGTGGACTTATTCTAACTGGAGGTATCTTCTCTAACCGGTTCCTCTGAGCAGCATGTAAAGCGCTGAGATGGTGACGGCTGTTGCGGTGGACGTGATCACTGCGTTATAAACAGTGTTCTTCCTGATTCCTTCTCCCAGCGTCCTCTGGGTCTCCTCTAGACTCCTAATCACCACCTCAGACTCCCACTGGTCCCCTCTTTCTGGTATTTCTGGTCTCTCTGGTCTTTCTACGCTCTCCGGCAGCGGCTGACTTGCCTGCGTTTCCGTCTGCAGTCTGGCCTCCAGCAGCTTCCTCACCTCCGAGACTGCGCTCTCTACCCGACCGAGTCCTTGCTCAAGTTGGCCCAGTTGTGGTGGGAGGGACTCCAGGAGGGTCTCTGTCCTTTGGCTGCCAACGTGGAGATCTTTTAAGGCTGAAATAGGCACGAAGGTTGAGTCTGAAGGCGGACTTCCCTTTTCCTGAAGGGAGGCGTCCTTCTTCGTGAAGACGTCCTGCAGAGTGAACCTGAGGCTGTCGATGAGCGCTCTGAGCTCGTCCTGCTGGGAGCGATGGTTTCCAGCCTGAACCCTGAGGGCTTCCTGCAGGCTCTCTGGACCTTTCTGGGCCTCCAGCAACAGAGTCTTCAGCTCCTACAGAAGAGGGGAGTGAAGATGTATCAGCTGAAACAACCATCAGTGCACACTGGTATACGAGTGAAGAATGATGGTGACAAAACATACAGTACAAGGACCAAAAGCAACATCATAAATGTATTCACTTAAAAGAAAACATGTAAAATATATGTAATGTAAGTAATGTAAATAAGCACATTTTAAAAATGCCTTCAATTATTATAAATGTATTGAAGTTAAGTTTATAATCACTTTCCTGTCAAAAGGACAATAAACCATGAACTGTAAATACAATCTGGCAGCTTCAAACTTTTTTTGTTTTGTTTAAAATGTTATAATTAATATTTATTTATTAATTATTTGGTGAACTTTGCAGCATTTTTAATAATCTAATAATTTAACTCATTCATCAAACTAAAACTGCCAACCATTCACTGGTTCATGCTTCTCAAATGTGAAGATTTTCTGCTTGTCGATGTCTATTTCTTTCATCATAATAAGCTGAATATCTTTAAGTTTTGGGTTTGCAGTTGGACATTTGAAGACGTCACCATGGACTCTGATTATTTTAGTCAAAACCAAAACAATTCTGCTACTGTTGTTATGTTTTACAGCCTGGCTCACAGTTTTCTTGTGTTGTCTGACTGTGCTACATCATGATGATACAGATTTTTACCAGCAGTGCTATCATCACCCTTCTCACCTGCAGGCGGACGCGGTTGACGTACGTCGATCCCATGACACCGATCAGGGCTCCTAGCACCGAGCCGATGACGGACCAGTTCTTGGTGCGCTCGGCTCTCGTCCTCTCCTTCTCGTGGCTCTCCCTCACACCTGCTGAAAACAAGGCAAACTTCTCCCTCTCTGCAGCCTCTGCGTTCTCATAGGCTGTCCGAAGACGACGCTCTTCCTGCGAGAGTGCAATGGTCAGGCTGTTTATTCTGGAGTTAATTCAATCAACTGATCTTTTATTCCACAAACAGATAATTCTTTTAAAAGCTCGCTCTACAATATCATTATTAAAAATGTAATTATAATCATTTCCTTACTTAGTGGTGGGTAATGTGCCACTGTGGATAACTCTACATCTTAATCTGCAGGATAATGATCTTCCACGTCTTCTTCTGACCTAAAACAATCTGAATCTCAGACACTGTAATTCCTATAAAGTTATAAAGTTTGACTGACTGCTCAGGCAACATCTGTGAGAACTAACTAAACGACTCTTTGCAGGGGTTTTAAATGTTTTACTTTGGAGCCATCTGGTGGTAGTATCCAGAATAACATCATGGTATGCAGCAACATCTGCAGCTGCATCCATTTTTACCAGGATTGTTTTTTTGTCTTACACATAAAAACTTACAGCACCATAATAATATTAAAGCTTCTATAATAACCTAATAGAAATTATTAATCTTCTTTATTTCACATTAATGTATATTTGAAGAAACTCTTGATCTTAATACAAATAAAAAGTTTCTAAACATGTTTATGTTCAAATAAAAGATTTTAAGGGTTTCTTTTTAATTCATTGATAATTCTGTGTTTATGTCTATTCATATCTCTAAATACATGTTTATGTCACAGCTTACCTGCAGCAGTTTGTGCTCCATTGTTGCCAGCTCCAGGTAGTGAGCCTCCTCCCTGGAGACTCTGTCCAGGCGGTCTCTGACCTCCTTCAGTCTGCCCTGCAGGGTCTCCAGGCTGGTATGAGCCTCTCGTACCATCCCTCTGGCCACCATGAACGCTGACTCAGCCTGCACCAAACACACACGTCAGAGTCTCAGGATATTTCTCAGTATGCATCATTTGTCCTCTGTGACATGTTGGAGGTAATCTATAATGCAGGTCAGGTTTCACTGACTCTTAAAATGGACACACAGCATGCTGGATGCTGGACAGTACAGCTGTACAGTGCTGACACACACTGCCTCCACTCAGCTAAATGCCTCGACTGAAAAGCTGAAAAGTTATTTCTACTGATACAAATTTCATGTTAAAGGTGAAAAAAATCCCCCATACGGACAAGATAAATAACACAGAGGCAGGTCAGTAATAAAATATTTGCAATGCTCCTCAGTAATTAACGTAACTGTTCCAGACGGCATTTCACTTTTGACAAATTACAGGAGCTGCTTCTCAGTGCACGACATTATGATTATCACCAACAAGCTTTACGAGTTATTTTATTTTACATAAATATTATCAAAATATTTTCAGGTAATTTAATTATTTGCACACAAGCTGAAAACTACTAAAATGATTCTTTCTGAATACCTGTTTTGGTTTCATAGTTAACAACAACAAAGAAAAATAAATAGATCATGTCGTGCAATGTGACACAATGTTCATGAAGAGTCCATGAAATCAGTGAAACTGTACAAAGACAGAGCCCAAAACAAAAATAACATATTAAACCTACCCATTTCAAAGTTCAAAGATGATGCACTTGTGAGGTTTTGCTCTCAAAATGTTTTGTTTTCCTTTTTGTTTTTTCCTTAATTGTATGAGTTGACTGAAAATTGGTGTTCAAGATCTTGAATCCATCAGAAGAAACATTTCCATATCTTTTCTACATCAGTAAACTCAGATGTATCTACAACAAGTCAGAAATACCCTTTTAAAGCTTCTCTCTGGACTACAGAGGAACAAATAAAAACTGGAATGGGAACTTGGGGCTGTAATAAGAAGCTGAGTTTTATTTATTAAAAATCACCTGACCGCTCTCAGAGAAATAAATCCAATCTGAATTTAGGCTCAATACAACAGCCCTGCAACAAATCCTTCCTTCATGGAGGTAATGATGCTCAGTTATTGTGTTTTGAGTGTTTTATTCAGGTGTTGATTCAACATAATGGTCATTTTGGAGGCTCTAGTTTGTGGTGCTGTTAAACTGTGCTGAGTTACACTGACAGATGTTTTGTCTACGCTATTTATATTTGTGACTATATAAAGTTGGGGGTTGCAAGTTGAGTTGCTTCTTACTGTCTACTGACCTCAGTGACTTTGGTTTGGGCCTGGCGGACCTCGTTGAGGCCGACGAACTCCTCGTACCTCGCCCACCAGTTGTTGACTGTGGCGGTGGCCATCTGAGCCGACCACTGACCCCACTGTCGGCTCACCTCACCTACATGCTGGAGGAGGAGGAGGAGGAGGGGAAAAAAAGGGCAAATTATTATGCTTTATTGTCTTTGTATCCAATGATGAGGGTGTTTTTATTATGAAATTGTTAATGCAGAATAATATGTCAGTGGTAATGAACACGTTAGCAGTGATGAAGCTGTTATAAAGAGTCAAAACAGAGACGTCCTGTACCTGTAAGGCAGCCAATGCACGCTCCTTCACCACCTCAGCTCCTCCCTTCCCCTCAGGAGGGGCTGGGTTAGCGGGTGGGGGTGAGCCAGGCTGATGGTAAGCGCTGTAGGTTCGTACCAGAGCGATTCTGCCAGGCGGAGATCCAGGCAAGGAGAGTCGGGATATACAGCACGAGCCATGAGCCCAGAGACAGATCTGAGCTCCTCTGTACCTGACACAGTAGATATAGTAGATAGTAGATAATGTTAATCCTCGGCATCAGTGTTGTATCCTGGATCTTTCTACCTGAACACTTGAAATCTGCTGCACACTTAGAATACAATGTGTCTTTATTGTCATTGTACAAGTACAACGAAATCGAAATGCAGTCCTTAAAAAACAATAATAAATAAATAATTGCTAACGAAAAATAAAACACATACCACACATAAAACATTCACATTCTGCAGGTATTGCACGATTCATATAGATATTGCAGAGATTCACAAAATCCTGGTTAGTTCAGAAACAAATATTTCACATCTAGTTTTATATGTACCCTCTGTTGCTTGTCTTCTCTTTTATTCTGTGCTGCATTGTATTTATTGTGGTGGTGTACTTGGTTTTCTTCCTTTTTTCCTTTCTATTTTTATTTTTAAAATATTTTCTTACTTTAACAAAAGCCCTCCTAGAGACAGGTGTTGCAAATTAGCATTATCTATAAACACTGTGATACTTCCATCAGACAGTTGTTCTAGCCTTTGTATGTGTGTTGTATCTGTCCCTATTAAATAAACCATAATTATAATAATAATAATGATCATATTTTCCAGCTGTAGAGCCACTTAGACTACATTTTACAGACTTACCTCATTGAGAAAAGCAGCAGTCAGAAGTCCAGCTTGAAAACTGTCAGAGCTTTGTCTTCACTGCAGCTGCCGAGCTGACACTGGAACAGGCACCTGTGAGGACAACCGTAAATAAAATATTATTAAATGACTAATAACTATTAAGTGTACATGTTGCCAGGTTCAAGATATCTCATTGAGATCAGATAAGGGTGTGTTGTTGTGTCAGAGCAATCAGAAAATTAAAGTAGGTCGAGCTTCCTTAGAATAAAAACTGTTGATCAAACATATCAAAACAAAAATGTATCATTGCATAGGCAAGTAAATTCATTTTTTATTAATTCATGCAGAGGAGTTCTTTTTAAATATATCTTCACATGAGCTTTGTCAACAGTTATAGTCATAATGAAACTATAACAATGAAACTACAGCTGCAACTAATGATTTTCACTATTAATTCATCTGTCGATTATCTTCTTGATTATTGATTTGCTGTTTGGTCTAAAAAAATGTCAAAAAATAGTAAAAGAAATGTTGATGACGGTTTCCCACAACCCAAAGATATTAAGTTTACTATCACAGACTCAATCAATAAGACTTTATTTATATAGCACTTTTCATACATCGTAATGTAACATAAAGTGATTTACACAGTCAACAACAACAAAACAAACAAACAAACAAAAAAATCTATAAAAACAGGAGGAAACGCTATCATAACTCTGCAGTAAAGAAACACCAGCGGTAGGATAAAAATGTAAACAATTAAGAATACCGAAATAAAATAAAAGGTAATAAAAAATGTATAAAAACTATTTAAAAATATATATATAATAAGGAAAGAATAAAATAAAAGTCAATATAAAATAAAGTGAGTAAAACCAGAAATGTTAGGAGGGGAATTAAAAGGAAAAGAAAGATAACAGTATAAAATAAAATAATAAAAGACTCAAGAAACGAGAAAATAGTAACATTTGAGAAGCTGGAATCATAGAATTTGGAGATTTTTTTCATAAAGAACGAATAGTTGGCATTAATTTAATAATTGCCAATTAACTAATTAATCAATTAATGGTTGCAGCTTTAAAGGAAACAATCTGTTTATAAACTCACATTTATATAAAGTGACATGACTCACATATAAAAAAAAAAAAAAAAAAAAAAAACATCAGATATTTAACTTCTAAAACTGGTAAACTCTCTAACCTCATTCTTACTGCTACTATAATTATAAAACCTGACAGTAAACATGACTAATATGAACTCTGTACATACAGCATGATGAATGACTTTCAGTACACACAGTGATCCTCAATTCATCATAAAACCACAACTCAACATCCTGAATGTGACTGAACCATCAAACCAATCACCACATTGGAGATAATTAAAGTTTACAGGATTAAAAAGACATTATGAGTGTAAATTACACAACAATTATTCCTCCAAGGTTAGCTGAGTGCTCTATTCCTGTTTTCTTTATCTGTTTCATTGTTAATAAAATGTAGTTAAAACACTGCCTGGTGACGTTTTAACTCATACAACAAGCGGATGAAATAAATATACCTGTTTTACTCCAGTGCAGTCAACACAAACATGTCACATGGATGAAGTTTGTTGGAGCTATCTAAAAGCTAGCATGATGTCAAATGAGACAGGCAGCAGGTGTTTCGGTGTAAACAGTGACCGTGTTAACTGGTGACTATCAGCTACGTAGGTGTCCTCTTAAAAGCCTTCACAATTTTTACTTTAATCAATACTAATCTGTGTTTTGTATTGTGTAATTTGTCCGCCTACTGGCATGAAGATTGATTTTTTTAACTCGAATAAAATCAAATCTTAGATGTGAAGAAGTGGTGGCATTTTAAGCAATTTAATGCTTCTATTCACATGATGGATATTGAATGTAGCACTCAATTCGGTATCAGTATCACTTGGATTGGTAGTGGTATCATATTTTTTTCCAATGATATTAACACAGATCGTTCATCAAGGCATCAGGAGGACTCCTACTTGTCACCATTTAACACGGTCACTCTTTAAAACGAAACACCGGAAGATGTTTTTTTTTAATTTAATTTTTTATCATCAGGCATATATAGTGGACATTCTATTTCCGGTTCACACTTTGCCGGGGTCCTGACAGCGCGGATTAGAGTCACACAGAAACACGTTTAATTTCTCTCCTTCAGCTTCGTTAAAACAACCATACAATCATGTCCGGCAGAGAAGGTGAGGCGTCATATCGTTGTCAGCTGCTGTAAAATGTCTGTCTGTCATTAGAGAGAGATGATGTTTATTTTTATTTGACAAGGCGACAAAATTCAGCGTAACGTCTAAAGCTAGCTAGCTGACTGACTGACGTTAAAATGCGGCTGAGGAGCGCGCGAGCTGGGCAGCGTCAACGGTTTTCGTCTTAACAACGGTTTCTCCTTAACAACGTTTTCTTCTTAGCAACGGTTTCTCCTTGACAACCGATTCTTCCATCGCCGAAATATGTTCATTTTTTTTCTCCAGGAAAATGAACTCTTATTTCTTATTTTATACAAATTAACACACAAAAACATAATGTATTTTGTCCACATACGAGTCACATCTGGGTAATTCTGCTTTTTAGAAAAAGGTCATCTTTAAAGTGAAGGATTGTTAGTTATCGATCAATTTATGGATTGAACCAGCGATAAATTGAATCAGGGTGGAGAAACTTAACCCCTTATTACCACCACCGAGGTGCCCTTGCCCGTAAGTAAGTCCCTTAACTCCAGCTGCTCCAGTGGTTGCACTTGGCAGCTTTAATGGTAATACACCAGACTGTGGTTGTACTGGGCAGCTTCAGTGGTAATACACCAGCATGTGGTTGTACTGGGCAACTTCAGTGCCCAGTAGATTAGACTGGGGTGGTACTGGGCAGCTTTAGTGGTAATACACCAGACTGGGGTGGTACTGGGCAGCTTTAATGGTAATACACCAGACTGTGGGTGTACTGGGAAGCTTTAATGGTAATACACCAGACTGTGGTGGTACTGGGAAGCTTTAGTGGTAATACACCAGACTGTGGTGGTACTGGGCAGCTTTAGTGGTAATACACCAGACTGTGGTTGTACTGGGAAGCTTTAGTGGTAATACACCAGACTGTGGTGGTACTGGGCAGCTTTAGTGGTAATACACCACACTGTGGTTGTACTGGGCAGCTTCAGTGCGCAGTAGATCAGACTGGGGTGGTACTGGGCAGCTTTAGTGGTAATACACCAGACTTGGGTGGTACTGGGCAGCTTTAATGGCAATACACCAGACTGTGGTTGTACTGGGAAGCTTTAATGGTAATACACCAGACTGTGGTGGTACTGGGAAGCTTTAATGGTAATACACCAGACTGTGGTGGTACTGGGCAGCTTTAATGGTAATACACCACACTGTGGTTGCACTGAGCAGCTTTAATGGTAATACACCAGACTGTGGTTGTACTGGGCAGCTTTAGTGGTAATACACCAGACTGTGGTTGTACTGGGCAGCTTTAGTGGTAATACACCAGACTGTGGTTGTACTGGGCAGCTTTAATGGTAATACACCATATTGGTGGTACTGGGCAGTTTTAATGGTAATACACCAGTCTGGGGTGGTACTGGGCAGCTTTAATGGTAACACACCACACTGTGGTTGTACTGGGCAGCTTTAATGGTAATACACCAGAGTGTGGTGGTACTGGGCAGCTTTAATGGTAATACACCCGACTGTGGTTGTACTGGGCAGCTTTAATGGTAATACACCAGACTGTGGTGGTACTGGGAAGCTTTAGTGGTAATACACCACACTTTGGTTGTACTGGGCAGCTTTAGTGGTAATACACCAGACTGGGGTGGTACTGGGCAGCTTTAATGGTAATACACCAGACTGGGGTGGTACTGGGCAGCTTTAATGGTAATACACCAGACTGTGGTTGTACTGGGCAGCTTTAGTGGTAATACACCACACTGTGGTGGTACTGGGCAGCTTCAGTTGTAATACACCACACTGTGGTTGTACTGGGCAACTTTAATGGTAATACACCACACTGTGGTTGTACTGGGCAGCTTTAATGGTAATACACCAGACTGTGGTGGTACTGGGCAGCTTTAATGGTAATACACCAGACTGTGGTGGTACTGGGCAGCTTTAGTGGTAATACACCACACTGTGGTTGTACTGGGCAGCTTTAATGGTAATACACCAGACTGTGGTGGTACTGGGCAGCTTTAGTGGTAATACACCACACTGTGGTGGTAGTGGGCAGCTTCAGTTGTAATACACCACACTGTGGTTGTACTGGGCAGCTTTAATGGTAATACACCAGACTGTGGTGGTACTGGGCAGCTTCAGTTGTAATACACCACACTGTGGTTGTACTGGGCAGCTTTAATGGTAATACACCAGACTGTGGTTGTACCGGGCAGCTTCAGTGTTAGCAGATGATCAGACTGGTTGTACTGGGCAGCTTCCAGGTATGAATTTGTAGCTCCGTGACTGTGATCAGCTGTTCCGGAAAAAGACAGCATTGCTCCCCTGGATACACAGAGATTTAAAAAGAAAGAAAGAAGACGAAGGACATGCGGTGCAACTGTCAGAAAATGTGTAGATATTTATTAGACATCACAAAACTATTCATTGTATTTCATAAATTATTAATGATTAATCGACTTTCAACACAGCTTCTTTAACTGTATTTACAAATCACCTGCAGTGAAAGCATCCTGCAAGCAAATTGGTCTTTTTTCTTTTTTTTCTTTTGCAGACAGTGAGCTAACTAACTATTCTTTTATTGTCTTCAGGAGGCAAAAAGAAACCACTGAAGGCACCCAAGAAAGCGAACAAGGATATGGATGAGGTAAGTGTCCTCCTGTGCTGTGTATATATAATATTTGAGCCTCTTATGAAAGCTGAAGTTCTCCCTTTTTATAGATTGCGTCATATCTTTCACAAATAACAATGTAAAAACGAGGATTGGGTAAAATCCTAATAAATTTGACCTTATAGTAACATCTTTATGAATTCACCAGCTGAGTAACAAAGGTACCCAACATAAACCGGCCAGTCTGAGCAGAACAGAGTTGTGTGAATTACAGCACTTTGTGTGGATAACCTGTAATTTACCTGGTAATTACCCTTAAAAATGTCATCATTATAATTTCCTTGAGCCCAACGGTTTCACCAACAGTCCACAAGTTAAAAAAATTAAGTTTATAATGATGTAAAACAGAGAAAAGTGTGAAATCCTTACATCCAAGAATTAAACAATCGGTTATCAAAACAGTTATAGATTTTCTTTTGATACCAATATGCAGCGTACATTTATTCTGTTACCAAGTTGGTATTATGAAATCTATGGAAATGTATAACAACTATTCATCAAATAATTTAACAATCAGTTTAACTCTGGGAACTTGAATATGAATATGAATTTGCTTCTTTTTTCTGGCCTAATAGCTGCAAAAATAGTCATCAATAAATGTTAGTTGCAACCCAACCTGAAGAAGAACATACAGCACAAGTGATGTAATGGATGGCGCTTACATTAATAACTGTGTGTGTGTGTGTGTCTGCAGGATGACATGGCCTTCAAGCAGAAGCAGAAGGAGGACCAGAAGGCCATGGAGGCGTTGAAGGCCAAAGCTTCAGGAAAAGGACCTCTAGGTAAGACCAGAAAATCAGCCGTGGTGCAAGAAGCAACATGATTGCACAAACGTTGTGATGCTGCTCAAAACCTGAATTACAACTGGAAACCAGCAGATGGCAGAATCAGTTTGGCTGTGTGCTCGGACACAATGACGAGGATTAGAATATAAATAATATTTTGACATTTAGATTTTTGACATTGCAAAGGTAGTTGTTAAGTGTAGTCAGCTTTAACCCCTTACATACTGTTCATATTCTACACCCTCTCAGTATGTTCTGGGTCGGTTTTGACCCGGTCTAAGAATCTAAACCAAACAGACACACATAATGATACTATAAACATAAATAATCTTATATATACAGAATATATACATTAACACACTTTTTTTATGTGGTTGTCAAACACTTGTGAAAAAGATATGAAATAGAGACCATGATATTTAACAGTTTAAGTATAAACCTATAAAAATGACATCAATGCACTGAAGTAGCAAACTTCACAGGGAGTTTAATGTGCAATAAACTTGAATTATGAAGGATTAAATATATGAAATGCTGCCTGTATATCTTTTTTTAATATCGGCACATATCGGATGGAATAAACTCTGATACCAAAATATCTGTGATAGTCAAATATCGGTAGAGCCCTACTTACAATTTTTTTTTCTCCTTTTTTTTTTTTTAACGTTTCTTGTCTTTTCTTTCCTGCAGCGAGCGGTGGCATCAAGAAATCAGGCAAGAAGTAAAAACCTGAAGACGATGTGTGTTTGCTCCCCCGGCTTCGCCTCCTGCTGAGATGTTTATACGCTTGCTGAGAGACTCCAGTTTGTTTTTTGTTGTTTTAAAAACACAAACCCATCTAACTCAGAACAAGTCCCGGTGTCGACTTCTTCTTCCACAGTGCAAAAATTAAACTTCGAGAACAGTCCCATCTGTTCCCGGTCAGACCCAGAACCCACATCACAGCCCCCCCCCCTTTAATGTCATGTAATTTGAGGTCACGCTGGTATCTGTTGTTGCGTCTCAGTCATTCACATGCTGACAAAAATCCTCAAATTCAGTTTAGAAATGAAGCTCAGCAGCTTTAGAGACGGATAACATGTCCTGATCTACACTTTGTTTTTTGTGTCCATGTAAAACTTGAAATATCAGAAACACATAACCCCCCCCCCCCCCCCCCCCAACTTATTTTTTTGTCTGATTTTTGTCTTATTGTAAAGAGGGAGATACAATAAAGTTTTTGTATTTACTACGTGTCGATTCTTATTATTGCTCAAAGTAATCTAAACTATTTAAGGTTTTAAAGCAGGGATGAGATTTTCCCTTTAAACCCCACAGTCAGCTGGTTCAGGCAATGTTGCAACGTTGGGGAGTAACTAGTTACATTTAATTATAAAATAATTGTAACTATAATCTGTTAAAGTTACTGAGGGAAAAATGTGTAATTAAATTTGATAAATATGAAAATGTTGATTACAAAGGAGGTTACATCTGAAGTCAGACCTTTAAGATTTTGCTCAGGAGGGTTTTTTCCTCATTTTTTAATATTAAACATGTTACTGAATACATATATTGCAGTTTTTAATTCTTTGAAATCAATATTTTTTTTGTATTTTGTAAATAAATCATGATGTGGGCTTAAATGGTGTCACTGTACCAATTAAGCCCATCTTAGACTTTTGACTTTTTATCATCAAATATCTTTATTTTATATTCCAAAATCTACATGAACTAATGAATACATTTTCAAATGAGAGATAAATCTTACTTTATAAGAAATGACCTCTCTTATAAATCATATATATCATATATATCATATATTGTATAAAACAACATTGACAAGGGGAATAAATAAACACATTTAACACTTCTTATTGAGAGTTCTTTATTTAGAAAAGCAATAACCAATATTTATGACCAACAATAACTTCTGTCTACTGTCAAACAATTGTATTTACAAGATGCATTATACCTGAATAACATACCTGTGTTTTAGTTTCTGTTCTGGACGTTTTTAAAGTCTTACATTTAGTTTCCTCCCAAAAAAAACACACAAAGCTGTTTGTATATTTGAAGCTTAACTAATGCATTTCCTTCATGAAACATTTACAGTGTTATTTATTTATTTTTTAAAAAGATATTATGATGCTTACATTCTTTATAGTCAAGTTAATATCTGCTACCTTTATAGGATTATTGCTGCCAGCTGTCAGATCAATAGAAAAGCGTGAAACTGTAGGAATGTGTTGTCTCGTCACGTCTAACAAATCATGAACCTGCTCATAAAACCATGGCTCCAGTTACCACTCCTACTCCTAAATCTAGTCATGTTTTCTATGTGTAACATGGGTTGTCCCAGTTTGTGGTTTTCCTGATTTTTCAAGTAAACCTTCGTGTGATGGAGTTAACCAGAAGAAGAAACATCTGATGGAAAGTAAAGCGACCCTTGTAGAAAAACACTTACTATTTCTATAAAAAGACAAAAGCCATGTTAGACTTTCATTAATCAATCATCCACTCAGCTGCTCAAGAGATTAATTAATGATTTGATAAATCATTTGATTAATATTTACCTCCACTGCACTTACATAGAGTGAAAAAGTATTGTAAAATGTATCAATTTAATGTTTTTATAAGCTATAATTTGCAAAAATCTTAATCATAGGTCGGTTTGATCATTAAATTGGTTATACTCTTCGTTCTTTATGCAAATTCTGAGTTTTAAATGCTCATTGAACTTCATATTTTAATCTTCAAAGTACATTTTTCCTTTAATGTTTTTTTCTTCTTCATAGTAGCTAATTAAAATTGATTTGAACACATAAAATAAGAATGTGACAGTGATGAATGGCCTCGAAGGGTCACACAACTTTAAGAAAGAAGCGGGTGTAACATGATGGGGGTTTAACTTGGCGGTCTTGCAGGCTGCAGACGGATTCTGTGTCTTTGATATTTGGACGGATCTGATTCCCCCCCCGAGTTTAACTTTGCCCTTCCTTCTTCATCTTGGCCATCTTCATCTGGAGCATGTGGATCTCCAGGCTGAGCTTCTCTCTCTCCAGCAGCAGGTTTCCTCTCTTCAGCTCCACCAGTTCTGCACTCACTGATGCAGGAAGCTGCTGCGGGTCTTTCACACCTGAACCCAACGACTCATGGAACGGCTGCAGATCTTTCACATCTGAAACCATTGAGTTGCATCAGCACAGGGTTGGCAAACTAATTTTTAAAGAAACGTGCTATTTTCTTCCCCTTATACGCCCAAAAAAATGCTTTTAAATGCTTTTAAATGTGTCTAAATCAGAAAAATAACATTTCATTTCACAAGAACACTGCATTTACTATTTGCATTAGTAGTAGAAATAAAAGTAAGTATAAAAGTATAATTTTCTGGTTACCTTCCTGGATTATGGACTTGAGCTCGACCTCCACAGGGTAATGGTCGCTCACATTCAGCGCCTGGAAAATAAACAAGTATTTATTTAAGTGATCACTGATGTGGATTTGGCAATTACATGATTCTGGATTAATATTGAACCAAATATAGTTGGACATAATTAAACCAGGTCAAAGAAGTACGCAGTAAACCGAAGGAAGAAAGAGAGAATGATAGCATTTAATATTAGTTTATGGTGTCTATTAATTCATTGGAAATGACAGCTATTTTGATAATCGATTAGTGTTTTGAGTCTGTTTTTAAAGAAGAAAATATCCACATTTTCCAAGTCTAGCTACTCAAATACTGAATATTTTCTGGTTTCTTTAGGTTTCTATGGTAGGAAACCAGATATCTTTGAATTGTGGACTGCTCAACTTGGGTTTGGGAAACAATTATCAACCTTTTCTGACATTTTAAGGACAAAACAACCAATTGAATAGTCGAGAAAATAATCATTAGTGTCCATTAATAAGCAGAGTTTATAATAAAGATAAGATAAGATGTATTGATCCTCCTTGGGAGAAAGTCAAATTGACAAAGCAGTACAGTGGAAAAAAAGTAGCATTGTAAGGGTGAAAATGATAAAATAAAATACTATTTACAGTACACAATCTCTGTGTAAATAAATCTGCAATATATATTAATGTGCAATATGCAGAAGTTCCTGAGATTATATACATGTGTGCAATGTTGCTGGGATTAAATAGTAAGGACAGCATCAGTGTTTTTTAGTGGGAGTGGGACGTACTGGGAGCTGTGGTGTTGGATTTGACAAACTTTAGCGTAATACCACAATAATTCATATCAGGCCTTAATGTAACAAACCTGCTCCTCAGTGAGTCCATATGCTCGGTGGAAGTTGAAGGGTTTGGCAGAGTTTGGTACGACAGCGTGGAGCATGTCGTCTCCGTAGATCACAATCCTGAAGAGACAGAAACAAAGATAAACCTGACTGAGTGATATATAACGATCACAGCTTTAGATCTTTTTTTTACTGATATGTTTGCACCTCTGCATTTATTTGTGTTACCTGTCGTATGTGTGGTTGTTTTTGGTGCTCGCTGTGGTGTCGACATCATCCCCAATCAGCCAGTGGAAGTTCTTGTCGGTACGGATACGGATGTTCTTCATGTCTTTCTTGGAGACGTACGAGCCGTCCGCGTTGAAGTCACCCAGGATCATCACGTTCTGGAGCAAAAAGGTGAGAGAACATCAATAATTAGAGAAAAAGGTACATTTATTTTGGGTTAGTTGGGCTATGATCCTCTTAGTCACCATTTCTGAAATTGTAGTGTAAATTTCCTAATAGCTAAGACATTTTTATTTTAAACCTAATGTTAATCAACCCTTATTAATATGTAATATATTTATTCCATAGAGTTGCACTGTCAATATTGCTTTAGTAAAGTTTTCATCCATAATGCCACCTGCAGAGGTAGTGTACATTATTTATCCATTATTGTTGGTTCTGTATTTTAACCATACATTAGTTTAAGTGTTTTCATTATTCATCCATCACTTTAAGCCAACCATACATTACTTTTACCTATCTATTTTAACCATTTATTCATTATTCTTAGCTGTATATTTCAGCTTTGTATCCCTTACTTTGAGTTCATTATTTTAACTGTTGCTTTTAGCAGCGTCAACCATTTATCTATTTGAGCTTTTTTCAGAACTTTCAGCAAACTATTTCAATAGCTATTTTAGCCATTTATCAAACACTAGTTTTCACTGCCTCTCAATTCCAACATGTTTGGTCTAGACTTTTGAATTTACATTTTTAAATCAACTTGTATCCCACCCGAATAATAATAATAATAAGAACCCTGTAGAGTACGAGCATCCTTGGATGGGAATCAATGTGTTAAATCATGTTCTATATATTTTCAGTGCTGCTGATGAAATGTTCTTACATCAGTTCTCCACTTCTTCTTGACGTGCTGGAAAACATCGTAGAGCTCGTCCAGCTCGGTCTCCGAGTCTTCCGGTTTGGTGTGAACTGGGATCAACACCAGATCCTTCAGCACTGCGGTGGACACACACACACACACACACATATTTACATCATCATTTCCTCCTATAAATGTTACTGTTCCTCTGATTATAGTCAAGCCTAAACGTAATCCTCAACCAAGCCTTAACTGTAATCCAAAGAATCGCGAATAAGTTGTCACATTTTATCCATTTGAGGACATTTGTTCCTCTTGAAAGACAAATATTATTTCCACATGACATGACGTTTCTACCTGTGTTGAGGCATCTGAATCGCAGGATGTAGGGATCCCTGGCGAAAACGTCTTCGCCCTCAGTCGCCTTGTCATCAAACTGATAGGAGCCCACCAGGTCCACCATGTCATCCCTGCACACACACACACACACACACACACACACACACTTGTAATTTGTATTGTATAGCTTCAAGTAGCTCCGAAGTGATAAAGGTAGATAGATAGATAGATAGATAGATAGATAGATAGATAGATAGATAGATAGATAGATAGATAGATAGATAGATAGATAGATAGATAGATAGATAGATAGATAGATAGATAGATAGATAGATAGATAGATAGATAGATAGCCTTTATTGTCCCATGGGGAAATTCATTTTCACAATCTGTCAACATCATGCCAAAACACCACCAACCATTGAACAATATACATACACACACACATTGTACAATAAACATTGAGCAACATATAAATAGACACACACTGCACAAACACCACCAGACATTGAACAACCGACACATATATCACACTCAGGAGGGCTGGGTCCATATGGGGTTATTGGGGAAGGTTATTGAGTGCAGAGATGGCAGACGGGTCCAAGCTCTTGATGAAGCGAGCCCGTCTCCATCTCAGAGTCCTGTATGTGCGACCAGACGGCAGCAGTGTGAAGTGAAGGTAGAAAGGGTGATCCGGGTGGTAGGTATTGTTTGTTGTGAGGCGTGTGACTGCTCTGTGGTTGAGCTCGGTTAGGTTGGGTGTGGGATGGTTGATGATCTTGGATGCAGTGTATGTTATTTTTGTCAGTTTGTTCCTGTTAGTGGTGGACAGCATGTTGTAGAAACAGGGTGAACAGTACAGGATAGATAGATAGATAGATAGATAGATAGATAGATAGATAGATAGATAGATAGATAGATAGATAGATAGATAGATAGATAGATAGATAGATAGATAGATAGATAGATAGATAGATAGATAGATAGATAGATAGATAGATAGATAGATAGATAGATAGATAGATAGATGAAACTCACCTGTACAGGAACATGAACTGCTCCTTGTAGCGCGTTCTTCCCAGACGACTGCTGATCTTCAGAGTGTAGTGATGCTTCATGTTGGATCTGAACATATAAGAAGGCAAATGTGATGTAAATGTTACTTTAATTTCCCCTAAAATAGCTGTTGTTTACTGCTAGTGTAAACAACAGTGGCTGCAGGGACAGTAGTGTCAATCAGAAATATCTCAACAGCTACAGGATGGACAGCCATTAAACTTTGTACAGACGATCATGGTTCCCAGAGGATTCATCCTAATAATTTTGGTGATTCCTTGACTTTTCTTCTAGTGCTACCTTTAATTCAAATTTGTGGTTTCGAGTAAAATGTTTTAACAACTGTTTGATGGGTTGCTATGAAATGACTGTCATAACTTTCATGCTCCTTTCAGGATTTCTTGTAATAATTTTGAATTTCAATATGCAATCAATTTGTCCAATAACCAAATATCTGCTAAATCAGCCTCAGCTGTACAGTGTTTTTAGTGCTAAATGTTATCATGCTAACACAATAAACTAAGATAATTATAATTGTAAATATTGTAAATGCAAAAAAACATGTTAGCATGCTGGATGATTAATCTTGTTTTTTATAGACGCTCTCACTTCTAGTTGCAGCTGTTTTAATTGAACAATTGAGATGTGCCTTTTTATTGCTGCCTTTGTTATGATTTGTATTTCACACTTTACATTTTGTTTCGCACTTTATATTCCTGGTTAAATAAAGGTAAAAAAAATAATATTAATTATGCCATCAATTTAAATTATTGCAAAAGTAACTGTAAGACTGATTAGAGTAATAATAATGATTATAACAATAAAAAAATAATAATAATAAAGAGAGAAACAAAGCCTGTGCTCACTTGTTGAGTGCCTCCATCAAGGTTTTTACTGACTCTCCGCTGATGTCCACGACCTCCAGGATCACGATGATGTCATATCGGGACACAATCTGGGAGAGGAGAGAGAGAGAGAGAGAGAGAGAGAGAGAGAGAGAGAGAGAGAGAGAGAGAGAGAGAGAGAGAGAGAGAGAGAGAGAGAGACAGAGACAGAGAGAGAGAGAGAGAGAGAGAGAGAGAGAGAGAGAGAGAGAGAGATCAGAGTGTCATTAGTAAACCATGTAAAGTCTTTATATGGAGGATGAAACCTGACTTATAAAGAATTAAAAACAAATCTTGTGGAATTAATTATCACACATCGATATATGTGATATAATGTATGTATCAGTGTATTATAATCTTATCATGTATTTATTTATTATTTTGTTCATCGATCAATATATTTGACCATTTTAAACATTAATTTTTCAAAAAACAAATTAGTCGCTTAATTGACCAAGAGAAAGTTTTCATAATCAAATTAATGTTCAGTAATTTTCAAGAAAATGTTTTCAAAAATATATATCTGAAAAAACAAGCACATCAGTTTGCATTATATTTTTCAGTATTTTCTAAAGTTTAATAGAGCAATTCATTAATCCAGAAAATAATCTTCAGATTAATATAATGAAAGTTATTGTTTGTTCAAGCCTTAATACTATTATTCATTTTATTTCAATAAAAAGTAAATTAGTAAGTTTGGTTTTCTTATTAGTAAATTTAAATGAGTAATTTCTGAACGGCTTCAGCTATTAAATTTAAGGTAAAATAAATTGAAGATGTATTATTATTTATTGGAATTATTGGAATTCTATCTTCCAAATAACATGAAAAACAATCATGTGCTCCAACGTTTTAAGTATGAATAACTTTACTTTTCCTCATGAAGATGAATTTTTAGTGGGAGCAGACGACAGCGTTGCAGGATTCAGCACCTATGATGTATGCATGTTTTTCCAGTGTTACCTTAACCAGGATATTGAGGACATCCGGGTCTGACACTTTGTTTTTTCCAAACTTCTGGATGTTAAAAGATGCGACTTTCATGATGGCTGCAGACGGAAAAAGAAAAAGAGAGAAGAGGAAGAGGAAACACGGTTATTATAAAGCACGGCTCTGTCTGAACATGCACAGGCATAAATGTGCAACTGTGTGATGTGTGAAGGCAGCCAAGGGATATAATATCTTATCAAAACCACAACACCACCCGCCTGAGGCCTCTGTAAGAAGTAATATAACACACTGTAACAAAAGAACTTTATTTGTTACGTTGTAAGCACTCGCTATAAAACATATTATTGGCAGCATGTTTAACTGAGTCTGACTCTATACAGAAAATTACAACAAAAACATTATACAATAAAACATATAATGACCGCGCTTGTTAAATGAAAATATGCTGAAAAAATGTGAAGAATTTGATTTAAAATCATTTTGTAGTCATTTCTATCTTTATTGGCACTTTATCCCTGTAATTATTTAAATAGTAAAATGATTATTAGACGGTGATGACACAGGATGATGAAAATGAACATAAAACTAAAGTAGAGAGTTTAACTGAACAAAATATGAATAATTAAATATGAATATTTTACTATGAACCACTGAAACATACGAAAACAAATTAAAACATTGTCTCAGTAAGATTGTGAAATAAAATGCAAATGTGAAAAAACCCAGTTTAATAACATAATTGAAAAAGATAATTGAGGAAATTAAAGAGCTTATTTGCTAAAATGTCAATGCTTTGTGCCATGTGTATAGTTATTCATGTTATATTCAATTTTTATTTATTTATTGTGAAGCTATACTTAAAGTCATTGACCATGGTTTTATAACATAACTGAAAAAGACATTAATTAAGGAAATTAAAGAGCTTATTTGCTAAAATATCAACGCAATTATACATATTGCTATAATTATATATATATTCACCAGATGAATTATATATTTTCTGACCTTTTCTAACTCACGGCTTCAATGTTTCAACCCAACTGGCTGAGCAAAATGTTCAAGACTTGTTGTAACAAGTTTAAACAGAGTTTCTTTGGGACCCCACCTTTCCCCCCACCAGCCCGTCTCCACTGATGAAAACAGGATGCTTTTATTATCCTACTGTGTTGTCAGTTTAACTGTCCACCTGACAGACCCTATGTCTATAATGTACCTACTTAAAGGGAAAGGTTAAACATACAGTATATATATACCTCAGGGTAGGTCAGGGACAATACCAAACACATATATATATATACCTGTCAGGGTTTTAAAATAAAGAACTTTTTGCAATTTACAGCTTTATTTTCAAGCATTGCAACTTTTTGGTAAAATAACGACTCTAATCTTGAAATACACAGTCGCCCATAAAGTTGGAATAATTTTGTTTTCAGACACATTCCTCTTTTTATTTTCTATTTATACACATCAGTAATCACCTTTGACCAGGTGCAATGAGATTGATCAATATATACACTTTATCTATCAAGAATAAATCACATTCTCACAATCAATTCATGGAAAGAGGTAAAAAAATATTTGATTCCAACTTTATTGGCCACCGTGTATTAACATTTAAGAGTAGATTTTATTGACTTTTTTTCTTACTGACTATTTCAAAACATTATAACTTTATTCTTTTTACATTTTTATATCTTATTATATTCTTTTATTTTTAACCAGTTTATTTTCATAATAAACTCCCTAACAGTGGCCCTAATGCTCACATTTAATGATACAGCATTATGTAATAGTAGCTGTCTGTGCAGCAGCCTCAGTATATAATTAACTCTTAAAAGCTGTAACTCTGGTTCGTACCTATCCTTCAAAAAACACATATTTCATACCTTTAAAGAAGTGATAACTATATTTGATGTAACAGTACGACACTTTATTCTTTCTTCACATACCAACCAAATTGCTGTTTTGCTGCAGTTTAGTGTTTCACCATAGGAATGTCATTCACTCGTAATCTTGTCTGTCAAGCAAGAGGGTCGCGCCTCTATTCAAAATGTCACGCAACCGTCTGTCAGCAGGGGGTAAACATGGACCCACCCGGTTGCCTCTCACTGATTATCAGTAAAGCTTTGACAGGTCACTCAAAAGAACAACTAAATCCCCCCTGAAGACCTACATTTGCATATTTGTTTTGGGACTCATCCAACTAGTTTGCTAAGTGATTAAAGTACATTAAAAGATTACGATCTACCCTTTCTCTGTGTGAATAGTATCCTGAGATCTTTCTTCTTTTGTAATTTGGTGCAAAAATATGTAAATAAGATTGACTTGATTTGACTTGACTATCGCTAACTACTGCAGTAAGGGTGCCAACACGCCTTCGATTCCTCGGAACTCATGATTGACTGATGATGTTGTAAACACTGGGATCCGATGTCAGCGTTGCCCTGACAAGTTTTACAGCCTGTACGGGTATCACACTGTGTCACTGTTTCTTTCTACCGGCTGGTGACTCTCATTCAAAGCTCTCTCTCTCTCTCATTATAGGCTGTGTGTTTTGGTGCCTGGTTGTTTTGGCTTCACCACTCCCTGTTTACAGAGAACAGGAAGCTTTTAGCAGCTCATGAAAGTTATAGACCTGCTTTTTTAATGTGCACGTATAAGCTCCTCGTTTTAATTCCGGACCCCCAAAAAGCGCCCCTACATTTTTTGCATACCATTCAACCAGGACCTATAAAAGTTGCAGGTAATGATATAGTTTAAACACACATACAGGCTGTATAACATCTTTTAAAGGTATTCTTTCAGGCTGTAAACAAGGAGGCTGAATCAGTGTCAACATAAAGAATTTGGTTGGGTGTTTCCTCGAGTGGTAGTCGTGTTTATACTGCCAACTTCCTGTCTATAACGAGGAAAAGCATTAAGGCAGTGGGCAAGAGTACAACAGCATTAGAAGTAATTGAAACTGATGAAATGTTGTTATTAACTTGTGAATTGTTTTGTGACATATTGTTGTGTTTCTGACCATTTATTTTCTTCATGAAGTCCAACAGAAACCATTTAATCTGTTTAATCTGAAGGCCAATCCCATCCTGTGACACTGCTGCAAGTCCGTTTTTATTCATATAAGATGCAGAGACGCTGGATGGTGATTGTGGTCTAAAGTTGGTCCAACAAACAGATAAATACTTCACCAATTGTTGGATGTTTTACCATGAAGTTTGATTTTTCCTCTTGCCAACAAAACCTCCAAACTATGTTATTTGTTATTTACATCCAAAATAACCCATATAACCTTTTTTCTAATATCGGCTGGACAACTTTTTTTATTAACGCCTTTGAAAATTCACTGTTACAAAAGCAATTTAACTGATGATTTTCTGATCTGACACCACGACGGGTAATGTTTGCTCGTGTTTACACACACACACACACACACACACACACACACACACACACACACACAAGCTGGTGAGGGTTAATGTGAGATTGTGGTTTGCGTTCAAATTAAATACTTTGTTAAATCTTCATTTTCAGGTTAAAATAAACCAATATAGTAAAGAAGAAGCAAACAACGGTCTCTTATGTCAAAGAAGACCCTTTGTCGACCCATCCAACCAAGCCGTCCTCCTCCCTCTGTGGACTCCTGACACACAGTCAAGTCTTTGCTGATTAAATGTAAATAATTTAAATATTTGGGTTTTGTTCTTTTCAGTCATTCTTAAAAATGTCTGATGCTTTCAGAAAGAGATTTCCCTAACTATTTCACTATCTGACAGGCTGGTCAAATAGCTGAGGAAGTATACCAGTACCAGCCCCCCTCAGGACAAACTTTAAAAATCTAATAAAAGTAAATGGAAAGGCACATTTGTCTTTCCATTTTTTTACCCATCCAACAACTCTGTGTAACTGTGTAAATGTCCAAATGTTTGAACAAATGAGTAATGTGAGTAGAATGACAGATACTTCCAGGAGCTTACGTCGCTATTAGCTTCAGGTTCCCCAGTAATTTTATCTCTTTGTTCTCTGTCATCTTTCAGTTGTTTTTTTTTTACCTCGTCCTGCAGCTGTTCTCCATACTGCAGGTATAAGGTGGTCCGATCACTTTTCCTTTTGTGCCATCATGAAGTTGATTTTTTACATTTTGAATTGAAATATCTGAACAATAATTGGATAGTTTACTGTGTAATTTGATTCACACTTTTGACTTTTACTTCATTAGTTTATTTCTCAGGGACGGTGCATATTAATAAAGATTACTCTAAATATCCCAGAATTAGCCGAAAGATTTGGCATCCTAAATTTATAACAATATTTTAAGACCTCAAAATTATAATAAATGCATTTTAAGTTTCATGTCTTTAAAACATTTTCGTGTCCATTTGTCTCAAATTGTTTTACCATTATCTTATTATTGGATAAGATAGACAGTTATATGTGAAGCACTTTGAATTGCATTAACCTGCATAAAAGTTTGAAATTTGATTGATGTTTAATTTGATCATTGTCATTTTTGATTATGTTAGTATGCTCATGTTTCATTATGTTCAGTTGTTATCATTGATGCATGATCAGTTACACTCTTAAGCATCAATAAAAGAAAACGTCCAGGGATAATTCTTCACAATGAGAACTTTTCACACGTCTGGTGAATTTTACTTTTAATGCTTGTTAAAGTTTATAGAAGTCAAATTTTACTCTTCCTCTAAAAACACAAGTCTCACTTAAACACATTTTAAATTACAGGTACCACAGATCTGCACTCAACTGCCTCAACTCTGGTTTTTTTTTACCCTTGACAGAAGGAGGTTGTTTCATGGTCTACAGACAAATATGTGAGCCTTCTAAGGAATTCAACACTGCACGAGGAAAACAGTAAAAAAAAAAAAAGAAAAAAAAAAAGAGGAGTTGCTTCTCACCTGTAAGAAGAGTCGATTCTGCCGCTGCTGCTGCTGCTGCTGAAAGGAACTCTGGTTACTGTAATTTGCAGGTAAAATTCAGTATATAAGATTAACTATATACTGAATTTACTGAAGTATTCCTAAGAGAGAGAAAGCTTGTTAACTTCACGCCAGAAGCTCTTGGATCTGGTCTCACTTACATGGGCAACACGTTCTTTAGAGGGTGACCACAGACTGTGTGATTGGTTAAAGCCAACCAATAGCAGAGGCTGGACACAAAGAAAGAGAGATATAGAGAGATAATATCCCGCCTTGTTTTCTCTGCTGCATGTGTAAAAAGGTGTGTGTGTGTGTGTGTGTGTGGGTGAGTAGGTGTGTGTGTTTACCAGTGTGCGTGCCTGAGGGTGTCGTGTGGTTGTAGAAACAGGATTATCTTAAGCAACAATGACCAGACAAAGTTTGTTTGTGTACAGCTCCTCTTTATGTTCTGAAAACAACACAAGACAATTATAAAAATAGCTTTTAAATGTGCTTGCGTGTGTGCGACAGAGGGACTTTTTCTGTTCTTTGTTGCCCAGCAGCAAATCTACAGAGATCAGAGATGAAACCCTCTAGTGTAATGACAAATTACGCTCACAGGAAAAGGTTCACCCTTCAAAATACCCACATGCGTTACTCTGGTTTGGGATAATGTTTGCCTTGTGTGTAGTGGCTATGAGTTAATTGTATCCTTCACATACTGTTCATATTCTTATTTATTTATTTATTTATCTATTTAGTTATTTATTTATTACACAACTTTGCATTTAGATAGTCTGAGAGTTGTGGCTTTTGTTTCACAGCAAATAAACCGAGCAATACAGAGAAATGTCTGTTTACAAGTTCAAAAATACTCTATAATCCGACTTTATAGAGCTGGGGTGTCAAAATCATTTTAATTTAAGGGCCACATACAGCTCAATTTGATCTCAAGTTGGCCAGACTAGTAAAATCATTGCATAATATCCTATAAATAATATAATATATATAATAAACCACCTGTTTACTTAAGAATTGCTTTCTGGTCAGGGTGAGAAAAGAAAACAACCTCTAAAGCAGCAGAAAAATTGGCATTACTTTTCTGCAACTTTCATAATTTGCAAAGTTATCCAGTGGGCCAGATTGGACCCCTTGGCAGGCCGGTTCTAGCCCTCGGGCCATATGTTTGACACCCCTGTGTTAGATGCTCTGATACACATTAAAAAACTGATGCATAAAAGCAAGTTCACTCAAAAAATAGTGCACAAATATCTTTGCAATATCAGCATTTTTTTTTTAATAATCTGTGAAAACAAGACTATTTTTAACCTTAATTTAATATTAATGTCAGTAACACAGAACATAGAAAATTATTAAAGAGTCAGAGGTTGATAGCAGGATTTTTGTTCCTTTTTCTAGATAGATTTTTCCATATTCTAACATTTAAACAGTCAATTACATAACTGGAGTCCATCTTCATCTGTAGTCATGATGTTATATAATCCATTGCATTCAGTTTAAATGTTATAGTTATAATTTTCCTTTTAATCAGTAATAATATGTGTTGCATCTATCTTTGGTGTTTGCCTGGTTCATCTTAGGGTAGGTCTCCAATTCAAAACATTACAGGCTCAATTAGGAAGGCAATTATCTTTTTTCTCCTCTTTTATATCTCGCCAATAACCCTGCAGCACAAATACTTTTTACCTCGTGAGTCACAGATAGATATGTGACTAGTTCTTAATTAAGCTTGCAGAGGACAAACATTAACAGATATTTATAATCATTATATAATAATCCTAGTATTTTGTATTCTCGGGGTCACATGAGGGCTAAAAGGTTAAAAAAAAAAGTGCTTAGGGTGCTTTTAGATTTAGATCTCTGTGATTTGGACAAATGATTGGATCTGAAATTAATCTACATGTATATGTGGTGAGTTTATAAACACAGAGCTCAGTAGTTTAATACTGTTACTGTACACAAAACACATGACAGTGTCTCTCATTTATTCAGCAGCTTTGATCATTAACTTACAAACTGAGCTGTAGTATCAATGGGTGAGTTTCAGGCAGTTTTGTATTCTTACAAATACTGTCTGGTTCTGCCCGAGGTTTCTTCCCGTTAAAAGGGAGTTTTTCTCGCCACTGTCGCCAAGTGCTTGCTCATGTGGGAACATTGGGTCTCTTCAAATTAATTAAAGAGTACAGTCTAAACCTGCTCTGTGTGTAAAGTGCCTTGAGATTAATTTTCTTGTAGATAAAGATTGATTAATTGATTGATTGATTGATTGATTATGATTGGACTGACAGTAAAGAAAGAAAGTAGGAAGTTAGTTAATCAGCTGTTGTCCTTTGATCACAACAGAAATAACGAGAGATCGTTCCCATTTAATGATAATCTCAAGTTGTATACTTCATCATGTAACTTATTTCCATCTCCATCACCAGCTTTTACTCTACGGATACGAAAACGTTATAGTGCATAGTGTGGAAATGTTCCTTCGGTTTCACTGTGAGACATGTCAAAAAATATAAAAACATGCATACGACAATGCATCATCTCATCATTCATAAAGCTGCAGGACAGTCAGGAGCACCACACTGAATCCTAGTTTTATTTATGATCTTAACAGCACTCAGGACAGAGGATTTATTGGTAATCTATACCATCTCTCTCCCTGATGGTAAACGTTTGAATTCACTTTACAGTGAATGAGAAGGGTCATTAATAATTCTGTCAGCTTTACTTTTTAAGGGTTCATTGCACATACTACTCAGCTACTTTTGTGGGTACAGCTTTTACATACATCATAATTTTCACAGCAAATAAATCCAGCAATATGGAGCAATTTTTTTAATTTTTAAATGCTCTTATACAAGCAAAAACTGATGCATTAAAGCAAGATCAATCAAAACATAGTATGCAAATATCTTAGCATGTTTCCCATGATAATCTGTGATAACAAGCCATATTTTTAACAATAGAATCTCCATTAGGATGGCAATTTTCGTAATTTTTTTTAATATCCTCTTTTATATCTCGCCAACAACCCTGCAGCACAAACACTTTGTAAATACCTCATTAGGTACAGATAAATATTTGACTAATCCTTAATTAAGATTTCAGAGAACAAACGTTAACGGACGTTTGCAATTACATTATATAATGGTATTGTTTTGTTTGTTGTTGTTTTTTTTAAATAAGTATGGGTGAAACACTACAAAAATGTGCATAGGCTGCACAAAAATGTTTTTAAAAAGTTGAAAGATTTCCAATTTTGTATATTCTGGGTCACATTAGGGCTAAAAGGAACACAGAGGTGTTTAGGGTCCTTTTACTGCTCTCACGTGTAAAATTGAGTCAGTAAGTAAAGGCTACGTGTCAAATGTGATTTCTTATCTTGTACTGCCTGAGTCTGTATGTTTCCTTGCTGTATGTTGGCTGTTTTTGTGAGAAGGTGACATTCAATTTCCCCTCCAAGGGATTAATAAAGTACTTCTTATCTTAGATGACGGTTTTAGTTGGAATGTCCATGTTGAAAGTCTGTGTTCCTGTTTACAGCAAAGACTGTATTTTTTGCACAGACTCTCAGGGCGCACTCACACTAGGGCCATTTAATCCCCTGTCCCCCACTGGCCCGCACTCACATTACCCAAACCCAAGTGCACTCAGGCATGGTTGCTTCCGACATATACGTCATCAGGTTGATATACGACATACGCATGGCGCAATGTCATCACTAAGTGACTGTTGTTATTTCCCGGTTGCAGCAGCAAGCTGGAGAACGAACAACAAAACATGGCTCAAAATTTAATGACTGTGTCGGCCTTGTGGATCCATTTTGGAAACAGTCTGCAGTCTCAACCGTCAAGAGTTATTGACTACGCGAGGCTGCGATTTGCAGTTCGTCGTGCTACACGCACACAAAGATTTTTGCTGAGGCAGCAGAAAACGCGGGAGGCTTTCGAAGCTATTCTTGCTAACTACAGTTCTCGTTCAGCCAAGAACCGACCAGTAGTTAAACTAAAACTTTCAAATCCAATGAGGAGAGACTCATTGTTATGTTATAATGGTATGGCTGGTGATGTTTTGTCTATTGTCATTGTGGCTGTCAAGGCGTTTATGGCACAGTTGCTGAGTCCAAGACAAATTTCCCTAAGCGGGACAATAAAGTATATTGTATTGTAAGTACTCCATAACTGGAGTCAATCTTCATCTGTAGTTTTGCTGTCATATAATCCATTATATAGACTTGCTTCAGTCCATTGAGTTTCTGTTGGTGAAAGTGTTTTCATTTATTTATTATATGATACATTATTAGTTATATTTTTCATAGCAATCAGTAGCAGTGTTGTGTTTATCTTTGGTGTTTGACTGTTACACTTTGGGGTGGTTGTCCAAACCAAAATAACCTCCATTAAGATGGCAATTTTCATAAGTTTTTCAATCTCTTCTTTTATATCTCGCCAATAACCCTGCAGCACAAACACTTTGTAAATACCTCATCAGTTACAGATAAATGTGGGATTAATCCTTAATTAAGATTTCAGAGAACAAACGTTAACAGACATTTACAATCACACTATGAATATGAGGGTTATGACATGCAACCAATTGACCCCCAGCCAAGAGTCAAACTGTGGATGTTGCAGTTATTGAATACGGCTGTGATGGCGGTTTCTACAGTTGGTACGATACCAACAGCAGACACAGAGAGCTTTGTTAGGTGAAGAGTTCATTATAACACCCTCAGCTGATACTGTAGGTACGGCCCAGCTCCTCTTCAGTTATCTCCGCACAAACAGTAACTCAATGTTCCTTTAACGGACAGGTGCAGCTGGCTTCTGTTATCTCTACAAAGGAGTTTCACCGCACATAAGATTATAACACATCACCAAAGTATAAGTAGAATAGTATCAAAATATGTATAACATGTTGTATTTAAGTATAACATGTTGTATTTTTCCATTACACGTCAGGGAAATTATATATTTGATATATTTCATTTAATTTGTGGTTGTCTGCCTCTCTTAGCTCATCCAAATTGTCATCAGATGAGGAAAATGTATTCTGTTGAAAGAGTAAATTGTCATTATACAAAATATGACAAATAAAAATGAAGAGTTCTTGTTAAAAAATATTGTTGAAGACCTTAAGATGTGTTTGAAAGCTCTGGGCGAATCTTATAAGTGGATTTAAGATTCTGTTTTTTTATCTATTAATCTATTAATCTACTGACCATGTTTGGACTGATTTCAGTTATACTTTAGTTGATAACTAATACCCATCAGCAGCTATCAACGCACAAAATGATGTCTTAATATCTCTTGTTTAGTCTGACAGACAGTCTGAAAACACAAAAGTAATTCAATTTAGAAAAGCAATTCAAAAGAGCAAAATAATCCTTATATTTGTATTAATTCTTTAAAATTGTAACGTAAGCAAATAGGATATCAATTATCTCATTTTTCTGTTTTTCTCTTAATCCTGTTCTCACCAGGAAAAATGTCAGAATCGATCATCAACCTACTGTTACGTTTACATTTTCCTGTTTGTGCAAATAACTGATACAGTATCTCATTATTAGCTTATATTTTACAATGATCTCCCTTTGTAATATTATTTTATGTCTCATTTGCAGTTTCCTGTTTCAACAAGAAACATCGTTTTAAATATTCTGCTCAGACAAACACGCCTGCGGTCCATCAGTGTGAGATGCTGATGGATGAGATTATTATCGACAAAAGGAAGGTGAACGCTGAACAGCCAAAATAAACAAACTTGTTACTTTTTCATCACTTTATGATTTATTAGTTGTTGTGTTGTTTTAACAGGTTAACTCTCCTGCTGGCACCGTCCAGTTACTAAGGAACAACCTGATGATCACTAACCCTAAGCTATAGGGTAATATAAAGTAATGATGAGTTAGAACAGATTTTAATTTATTTTAAATGTTTTTTTCATTCCTGATTAACTTTGAGCAGCACTAAACATTAAATACTAATTACTTAAATATTAATTACTATATTTGTGCACTCACAAGTAAAATGATACTGAGACATTATAAAGTAATCTCTCATGACTCCATTATCATTATGTTTCCATTATTGACCCTGTTTACGTCCCATCAGGTGAAAAATCATCCAACAAAACTAATAAATAGCTACTTAGTTTACTTCGTTTTTAGTGTTTCTTCATAACAAACCAAAAACAGCAGGATTATTCATCATATTCAAAGCATGTATACATTAATATTCATGGTTCAGAGTTAATTACAACAATTCATAAAGAAAGTGGTCAGCATTTATGAATTTACATAATGATTCATTAATAAAGTATTTCCCAGTCTGCCATCTACTAACTCATCATTAAAGTCTTCAATTCAGAATTATTCAATCTTCTCGTTCCATAATTTTGTGAACCATATTGTCATCTTTGTGTTTTTATGTGTTTTAAAAATGTGTTATCTTTACGATCACTGCTGAACTTTACTTGATATTATTTAACTCAAATTTCTCTTCTTGCTTTATTTTCATCTTTCCTGTAACTGCTTTGACTTTCACTGGACTTTTGCTGAATTTAATCAGCTTTATTCACATTTTTTAATTTCCTTTAATTTGCCCAATATCACTAGTTGTGTTTTTTCTCTCTATGTAAATTTAGTTTTTGACAGAAAAATATGAAATGATTTTTATTTCCTAATTGTTTTTTTCCATTTTGTCTGCTTCAGGTGATGGAAACTAAACAAACCTATAGTAGCAGTGATAATGACTTTGGTTGTATGTGTATTTTCCATTCACACAGAGACAGGAGCCTACAAGACAGGACTAGTCATGGTTTCGATCTCCAAGCAGTCTGATGTTTGTTATCATATCGTCTCAGGTCCAAGAAAAACATGTACCTGATGGTCTGCCAAAGCTCCACCTCTTACCATGTGAGTCAAACAGGAAACAGAGTTCCTCCGTATTGTTCCCTGAGAAGAGATGAACAAACTGAAACTGAGATTTTAAAATAATCATCAAAAATGGATTTTTGGATGGATTTTGGAGGATCGATACCACAATACTGAAGACTTTTCTCCAGTCTGCTGCTAACTGAAAAGAGGATAAATCAAAGTGAAAGTAACAGAGGGAACCTGTTACAGCAGCGTGGGGACACGACAGATTCTCTTCCTGTTTTATCGTTCGGCTTGGTGTGTTTTCAGCTTCACTCAAAGAGGAAATGGCTTCCAGTTCAGTGAAGGATCTCTCCTGTCCTGTCTGCCATGACATCTTTCAAGATCCAGTTGTCTTGTCATGCAGCCACAGCTTCTGTAAAACCTGTGTGCAGAAATGGTGGAGAGAAAAACTACTACATGAGTGTCCGGTTTGTAAGGAAAGACATTTATTGAGTGATCCACCTCGTAACCTGGCGTTAAAGAACCTGTGTGAGACTTTCTTACTGCAGAGAGATCAGAGATCTTCAGCTGGTTCTCAGCCTCTCTGCAGTCTGCACTCTGAGAAGCTCAAACTCTTCTGTCTGGACCATCAGCAGCCAGTGTGTCTCATCTGCAGAGATTCAAAAACACACAACAACCACAGATTCAGACCCATTGATGAAGCTGTACAAGATCACAAAGAGGAGCTCCAGGAATCCCTGAAGCCCTTACAGGAGAAACTGAAGCTCTTTAGAGAAGTTAAAGGAAACTCTGATCAAATAGCAAAACACATTAAATTCCAGACCCGAAACATGGAGAGGCAGATTAAGGAGCAGTTTAAGAAACTTCACCAGTTTCTACAAGAGGAAGAGGAGGCCAGGATCTCTGCTCTGAGGGATGAAGAGAAGCACAAAAGTAAAGACATGAGAAATAAGATTGAGGGTCTGAGCAGAGCGATAGCAGCTCTTTTACACACAATCAGAGCCGCAGAGGAGGAGCTGAGAGCTGAAGACGTCTCATTCCTGCAGAACTACGAGGCTGCAGTGGAAAGAGTCCAGCAGCGCCCCCTGCTGGATGATCCAGAGCTGGTCTCAGGAGCTCTGATAGATGTGGCCAAACACCTGGGAAACCTGACCTACAACATCTGGAACAAGATGAAGGAGATGGTCTCCCACAGTCCTGTGATTCTGGATCCAAACACTGCCAACCCAGACCTCATCCTGTCTGAAGATCTGACCAGTGTGAGACGTGGAGAGAGACAGAAACTTCCTGACAATCCAGAGAGGTTTGATTTGTACCCCTCTGTCCTGGGCTCTGAGGGTTTTAACTCAGGGACTCACAGCTGGGATGTTGAGGTTGGAGACAGTACAGGCTGGGTCTTGGGTGTGGCAGCAGAGTCTGTCCAGAGAAAGGAAGAAATAAAGTCTGGACTATGGAGAATAGGGTTATCTGATAGTAAATACGCAACAGCCTCCCCATCAGACCCCCACATTGTTCTTGCAGTGAAGAAGAAGCTGCAGAAGATCAAAGTTCATCTGGACTGGGACAAAGGAAAACTGTCTTTCTCTGATCTTGACACTAACTCACACATACACACCTTCACACACACTTTCACTGAGAGACTGTTTCCATACTTCAGCAATAGGAATGAGCTCCAAATAAGAATATTGCAGTGAAGGACTCTGTAACAGTGGAACAGCAGCTGATAATGAAGCATGAATAGAAATATATTTTAAAAGGAGACACTGCACAGTTATATATCTTTACTGTGTTGACCATGAATCGTGGCAAGATTACATTAAAATGTCAACGTGAACTTCTCAAACCACACCTGCTGCTTCTCCACTGTTGATATTCTCCACTATTTGATGTTGAGTTAGTTTTTTTAGAGACATTAAGTTGCGTCAGGAAACATTGACTAACATATATACTGAACTGGGTAATAAAAACACTAGACTTATAGATATTTAATTGATGTTGCATTTTATGATTGGCTGTTTCAACATTGTCAGTAAAATTCAGTAATTTGTATCATTTAGGTGTGTAATTAAGGTGTTCAAGTGCTGGAATTATAATTGGTATTAATATATGTAGTTAGAAGACAGAAGTGGACATAAGTTTGTGCCACAATCATTTCTTATATCGCTGATATATTGTAAAAAAGCGATGTGATTGTGCTCTTTAGCTTCTTCGCTAACATAATAGTTTAATTTGCTTACTAGTGTATAATTACCCAGGTGCTTGCTAACGTTAATTACTGTTATCTAAAGTCTGTTCACAAATGTGCAGCGTGACAAAGTGGGTGAGAACACACCATTTGTCCCCATTTGCACTTTTATGCCATTTAACTGACTTTAACTTTTTCTTTTGTGCAACTTACCCGCCATGTGTTTAACAGACAAAAGGAAAAGGCAACCGTCTAATTCCTGTGGTTATACATTGGGTGACATCATTAGTAACGTCAGTGGATTAGAGGGGGATTTACTTTTTCAGAGTTAAATGTTTGTTTTAGTATCTATATGATTTATACTTGTTTTGGCTTGTTCTGAGGATAATGGTGTGGATGATGTGTGTGTGTTTTAAACAGTATTGACCGATATGAGTAACATTGTGTTGAATGCCAGTAGGTAAAAGGGGAAAGACACCCCCACAATAAATGTGGTTCTGTCTAATAGACTGGAGGGTCTATTTAAGGGGAGAGATGGAGGTGCAGGACAGCAGAATCAGAGCTATGTGCACGTGATCATGCCTTAGTTTGTTTATCCTGAGTTAAACCAGTTCAACTTGATTTCTTGTATTCATTTCATTTTATGTTTAGTCACCTTTCTAGTTGTTATACTGGTCTGAATAAATCTGTTTTTACTCATTCAACAAGAGTCTGGGTCTGCCTCTTAGCACCTTCCTATAGCCACTATATCACAGCAGCACACAGAGGTATTTTGTCATCTACTCACGCATCTTTATTTGTTTTGACAATAATTTAAAAGAGTGTTGAACAGATTCCAGAAAGAGGATTATCCTTAAATGCACAGTCCATGACCATAGGAACTACTGCATGCTCTGTTGGCCTATAAAATAGACTATTGTTGCTATCTTGCTAACGTAAATTGTTTTTTTAAAAACTGACTTTGCACAGTATCATTAAATTAGGAGTGTATTTTCATGATAATTCTGACAAAACATCTAATTAGGTGGGTTTTTTTTAAAGAAGTTTCCGTCCTATTACCAACCCAAACTTGACCCCAAAGTAACACTTTAAACTACTACTAAAACTGATAGAAAATCGAAAGCAAACAAAATGTAAATAAATGTGAATTTAATGTAAGTACAACCCTCATTAATGTGCAGTGTACTCAACTGGAAACACTTTTGATTGCATGTCTTGATTGCAATTTCTCCTTGCAAGTATCTTTTACGGATATTGTCTGTCTGCTGCCATTACATCATGTGACCACCAGATGGCGCCATAATCTATCTAAACTGTGGAGTTTGTGGTTTGCGGTCAAGTCATTATAGCTGACTTGTCATTTAAGTTTTTGTTCAACTTAAACTTTCCCTTTGATATTTGAGTGCATTATTTTGCTTTCACTTCTTCACTTTTACTTGTAAATTTTGAATGTTCTTATTATGGATTACATTTTTATTGTGGTGTTACTACTTTTACAGAGGTTAAAGTATTTTAATACATGTTTCAGTGTCTGTGTTTGCTTCAGAAAGGCCAAATGCCATTACAGCTTTAATGTTGCTTTCTCTGGCTACCTGGGAGGTGAGGTTTGCTTTGTTAAATAGTCATTAATAATGTTTATGAGTCTATAAGAAATTTGTTGTGGGTGAAAAAAAACCCTAAATTACAGGCATGAACCTTTAAATCTCAACCCCATCAACCCTGATTAAGCCTTGATCCTACAGCAGCAACTTTTAGGACGATCCATCTTTCTGTCATATCATGAGTTTCATTTCCTTGTAATCTGTGTGTGTGTGTGTGTGTGTGTGCGTGTGCATGTGCGTGTGCGCGTGTTCCTGTCAGAATAAGTCAGTGAGTCTCTCTTCAGTCTAATAAGAACTCTTCATTTGTTCACCAAAAGAGGAAATCCCATCCTTTGCAGCTCTGAATCTCCGCTGGTGAGACAGAAAACTCGGCTGGTGAGTAAAATTATTTCTCCTAACATTCAGGGAAAAAAAGGCAATGTTCTGCTCAATATTTCTTTATGCTACTCTGTTCAATTAATTAATTATTGACAATAAAGCTCAAAATTAGAATCAACTTAAACAACCAAGCACATTTTGGCACCTTTACATTATTAAAAAGCTGTTGAGGTAACAGTGAAACAACATAATGTGTAGCTTTGTTTAAACAATGTGTTTGAATAAGCACATATTAGTTTCTTTTTTATGTTTTTAGGCCAATTAACTCCAAATGGCCACGGCATCTTTTCTTTTAATCTTTTCTTTTTCTCTTTCTTTTGTACTGGACTGATTTGTGTGTGGATAATTAATTATGTTTTTGAGTGTTTTTAGTTTTGGAAACCAGATTATCTCAAATTTCACCCCTCCGAAAGACGATTAAGTAATTAGTCTTAGTCAGCCATTCATTTCAGCTTATTTCTAAAAACTTTTAACCTTGCTTACTTGTTAAATTATGCAACATTTGAGTTGTTTTCCTTTTGACAACCTTTACACATTACAACAAAACTATAATCTGTAGTTTCATCTGTCAAACAAATTAATTTATCAAGTTAACTATTTCATTATATTTTTCTGTAAACTTTATTTCCATAAGATGAAAGTCTAAATGCTGTTTCTCTAAAACTTCTTAAAACATCAAAGTCTGTCTAGATTAATGTCAAGAAAACAATAATGTCTCTGGTTCTCCTGTGTTGATTTTGAACCTTTTTTTTTTTACTGTCCACGTTGAGTCTGACAATGTTATCAAGATGCAATCCTAAATTGGTGAACTCTTTTAAATACTCCACCATATTTAGGATACAAATACTGAACTCAGACTAAAAAAATACCTATGATGTGTAAGTTGTTAACCAAAAATACACAATACATAACCTCAGTGTCGTCAGTAAAGGCTAAAATGTGTAACAATTAGTGCCAAGAACAGATATTTTAACACCTTATAAAAATTATTTTCATTGTCTCTTTCTTGTATTTTAACCATCATCATCATCATCATCATCATCATCTTCTTCTTCTAAATGTCATTGGCTGTTAAACCCAGTGTTTTGGGACCATGGGAAAGTATTATGGGCTGGCAGTTGTGGTCGGTGTGGCCTTGTTGCTGTCGACTGGACAATGTGATGTGAACTGTAAAGGACAGGACGGTCACGCAGGACAGGCAGGAGGCAAGGGCAGAGATGGGTTACCCGGACAGAAAGGAGAGAAAGGAGAGCCAGGTAATATATTGTTATAATGACAAATGTGAATTATAGCCACATGATGCCCATCTCTCTCTCTGGGTAGTTGATAATCATTCATCTGTTTGTCTGCAGCTCTGATGGACAACAACGTCATGGACGCAGGCACCCTGCTGAGCCTGAGAGGGGACATAGGGACTCGAGGCTTGCAAGGGCCGATGGGTCCTAAAGGTTACCGTGGAGTTCTGGGAGAACCTGGTAACTCTGGACCCCCCGGTCAGCCCGGTCCTGATGGAAAAGGCATCGGCCAAAGTAATGACACAACCTCTGACCCTGTAGTATATGAATATAATTCACTCTTTCACTTATCTCTCAGGTATTTTTTATGTCTGACTGTTCAACCACAAGTTTAAAGAGTAACTGAGCACCAGTTAAGGTTACCACTTACACCCGCGGTGACACCCAGTGGTGATGTCACAGTGTACTGACCCCGAGTACACCTCTACATCACATCAGTGAAGTGAAAACAAGAACGAGACTTTTCAGCTGGTGTTGAATTACACTTTAACTGCAGTCACGGCCAATTGTCACACTTCTTATCAGCTAATCATCCTTATCATATCATAACACTATAAAGCAAAACATTATTTTAACTAATATGTTAAAATAAGGTGTTCACAGTTTTCTGTGCAGAAGACAGAATTGGTATTTCTGTTATTCTATTACTTTAAGTAAAGGGTCAAAGTGTGAATTTTTCATCTGAACTGCCTTAGAGCTGCCTTACAATACTTTTTCTTTTACCCCTGATCTATAGTGGAAAGTCATCAGTGCATTGAGTTATAGTCTTAATGTATTAACAGAAAACAGGAACCCCGCGCTTCTACCAAATATGACAGATGTGTTGCTATTATAGACCGACAGAAGTTCAGGAATAGTTTTACCACAGCCAACACTGTCATGTCAACTCACTGCACGCACACACAACACACAAACCCTGCTTGTAGTTCACACTAATTAAAATCAAATGTGCCACAGCTATATTCACCATCGCGGTGAGAGCAGCAGTCATCTTGATATTAGTTGCGCTGTGGTCACAACAACCGGCGAGTTTAGTATTACTGTATATGATAATGCATCCATGTTGTACAGTATGTTAGCATCAAAACTTCTTAATCCTTCCTTTACGGTTTAGATGGAAAGCAAAAAAGTATCTCACGTTGATCTTTATAGTGAAATTCTCTGTAATTTGTTCTTTTCAGTGTTTGATGATGAACCAAACAATGATTTTGACCACGATGTGTGTGTGTGTGTGTGTGTGTGTGTGTGTATGTGTCATCTGTGCTCCTAGATAATGATGACTCCTCTCAGCAGGCCAAGTCCGCCTTCTCTGTGTTCAGGACTGATACAAAATATCCTCCCTATGAACAGGTTCAGTTTGTCGTCCATCACTCCTCTCTGTCTCTCAACTCTTTAATTAAGAAATGTATTCAACATTTACATGTGTTTCTTTCTTTAACATCTACTGGAATGAAAAAAGAACATTACATTTTAATACTATAAAGAATAAGGCTGGCAACTGTCTATACTTTTCTTTTAGTTGGTAAATCTCCGAGCCAAACCAACAGCGATCTACTAACCAGTATTATGTGTGTATCCAAAGTCTGATATGTCTTATTCCTCTGTTTGCTTTAGCCTTTAAATATTGTTAAAGGGTCACTTCACCCAAATTATAAATAAAAACCCTGTTTAGCGATGTAGATATTTTTTGTTTCATCATTTTGTGAAGTGATATCATGGACAGTGTTTACTTGAAGGATTATCTCTATCTGTCTATCTATCTATCTATCTATCTATCTATCTATCTATCTATCTATCTATCTATCTATCTATCTATCTATCTATCTATCTATCTATCTATCTATCTATCTATCTATCTATCTATCCATCCATCCATCCATCCATCCATCCATCCATCCATCCATCCATCCATCCATCCATCCATCCATCCATCCATCCATCTATCTATCTATCTATCTATCTATCTATCTATCTATCTATCTATCTATCTATCTATCTATCTATCTATCTATCTATCTATCTATCTATCTATGCCTCTGACTTTATTACTTTGGAGATGCTTGAAGCTATACAATACATATTACGTGTGTGTGTGTGTTCTTCAGCGATTAACCTACCAGACAGCTGCGGTCAACATACCTGGGCACTTTAACCTAGACACAGGTTACTTCACCTGCACAGTACCTGGTGTTTATTACTTCGTCTTCCACGCTGCATCCAAGGTAACAAACACTGACAGCTTCTTGATATGAGAATAAATACAGACTATTAAATAAAAAACATTAAATCAGAGTACCTTCTAGTTTCATTAATTTCAGTTAAATCAACCTGTAGCAAAAAATCTTTCTGCACCTTTAGCTCCATTACTGCTCTGTGTTACAGTTATTTTGTGTGTTGTGTGTTTGTAGGTCAGCATGTGTCTGCGTATTGTCAGTGAAGCTCTGGGTCAAGAAAAGCTGGGATTCTGTAATTACAACAGAAACCTCGATCAGGTGAGTTTCAGTGAGTAGCACAGTGTCATGGAGGTATCAGGAGACGGAATCTGTCATTCAAATCTCTAATGTACTCATTAAAAGTTAACAAGTAAGGAAGATAATAATGAGGCTGAAAAAAACTTAAACTATACATCCTGCTGCAAAAACCTAATTCAGGCATCTTTGGGATCACAGCTGGTTACAGGACACAATAATCAGTGTTTTTAGTTGTTTAAAATGTTGTTGATGTGATTGGCTGTGTTGTGTTTTAGGTGCTGTCGGGTGGCACGGTCTTGCAGCTGAGAGCAAACCAGAGGGTCTGGCTCGAATCCTTTAAAGACACGCAGATAGACTATGATGCACGAGACGTCAGAGAAAAACAGATCATCTTCAACGGCTTTCTGCTCTTCTCAAAATCAGACTAAAGTTCAGTTGTACACGCTGTGATTTCTGAGACTGAGACCGCAACACTTCATCAATTTAGCATTTAAATGTCTCAAATTGTTGTTCACACTTTTCAAAAAGCTGTTTTTAGAAGCACATTTTATTTTAACACAGCATCACAACACAGCTTGTGAAACTTTCTTCACTGATTTGTTTGCTTGATACTCACTCATGTAAACCTATGATGTTAATTTTGTCTGTAAATGCTACTAAAACAAAATTAAAGTGTTCTATAGAGAGTGTGTTTGTGTGTGTGTGTGTGTGTTTGGTAGATCTACTGTACTGCAAGACATGGCAAGCACGATGTCATTACACACAGATTTAATAGAGACAATCAATTATGTTGCTATAGTTCTCAGCATTCTACCAAAATCCAGAATTTCCTTAATTTTCCCAAAATTTCACAGCTGATTTTCCAGATGTAAAAACTTCCTCTGAGTGAGCAGAGAAGGGGAAAGAAATGTGGAGATTATTGATTTGATTGACAAACATACAAACTGACTCAGAGAGCACATATTTTTTATCATGTATGCATCATCATAAAAAGTATTATAAAAAATACATATGTTTAAAAATTGTAATACCTGGATTGAGATATGTATCAAAGTACACCCAATGAATTAAAATAACTTGATATATGTACCAGATTTTAGATTATGTTAAAATATTCAAAAATATACTGTCTATTAAAGGATCAGTGTGTAAGATTTAGTGTCATCTAAGGTTATACTGAATATTAAATTCTCCTTCCCTTCAAAGTGTGAAGGGAAGGAGAATCTACGGTAACCCCCGAAACTCACGAAAAACATGAAAGACCCTCTCTAGAGACAGTTTGGTTTGTCTGTTGTGGGCTACTGTAGAAACATGGTGGTGCAACATAGTGGATTCTGTGGAAGAGGACCCTCTCCCTTTGTAGACATAAAGCGCTTATTTTCAGGTAACGATAATAAAACAATTCTTATTTTCAGGTGATTATACACTCATTAAAATACACTTATAGATATTGTGTATTCATTATTCAAGTTCTGCCAGGCCCTTTCCTTTAGATGCCACTAACTGTATCTATCTCTTGCCAAAGAGGACTAAAAAACATAACCTTCTTGGTGAGTTTTCTGTCTCAGCTTACACAGATGCAAACAGTGATGTCTATAAACACCCTTGATCAATAGATAAAGTCCTTTTGTCACATTCACAGACAAAACTTTCAATATGACACATAAAAAGCAGACTACTTTGACCTCATCTTACACAATGGATGCATGTATTTGCTGTGCCAGACTCACGTAAGAAGATCAGCTGATCATAGCCACCAGTTTCCCTCCTTGCTTCCAGTCTTAGTGTTAAGCTAGGTTAAATTATTTCCTGGATCTGTTTTTGCACATAATGCACAGACATGAAACTGACCTCCATCTTCTTATCTGAGCCGGAAGACGGAGAACCACACCTCGGATGCGTTAATGAACGGATTAAGGAAGTGAAAGTGGGAGTGATATTTGGGGTTTTTGCAGTTCTTCCTTTTAATAAACTTTTGTCACTTTAGCACATCCTTAGTTGACCTCTTCCTTTTATTGTGGACTGTGTGTGTGTGTGTGTGTGTGTGTGTGTGTGTGTGTGTGTGTGTGTGTGTGTGTGTGTGTGTGTGTGTGTGTGTGTGTGTGTGTGTGTGTGTGTGTGTGTGTGTGTGTGTGTTTGTATGTACAAATTTTGAAGTCTATTATTGTTATATTTGTGGTTAAATTGCTGAAACCTGCATATAGGAAAAACCCATCCTGTCTGGAGTCAGAAATGTAACTGTCTGAGTTAAAGGTCCTGTATGCACATTTCAGCCAACTGCATAGAGCAGTAGTTGCAGTGGTTGTAGAAAGAGGTCAATTAAGGTGAGCATCCCAATGTGATTAGATTAGATTCTTTATTGTCATTGTACAAAACATACAACTAAATTCAGGTGCACTCATGGACCGGGCTCAAATCAAAAACTCAAATAAGAATAAATAAAAATAAATAAAAGCATCCATTCATTCACTCATACTCTCATCTGCACAGCAAAGCAAACCATTCACTCATCATTGCCAGCATGTGCAGTTAAAATGGGATGTTATTTAAAATATATAAAAATGAAGTGCTCATAAATATTATTGCACGTGATAATAAATAAATAAAATAAATGATTGCACATTAAGTTGTGATGTATTCCAGGGGTTTACTTTCATTATGGTTCATAATACGTGTGGTGCATGCTCTGTTGGATTTGTAGCGTTTCCTGGAGGGCAACAGTTAAAACAGCTGATGGGATAAGGTGGAATTAATCATTTAAGATGTTTTGTGTCTTCTTCAGACAACTGGAGGTGAAGATGTCGTCTAGGGCAGGTAGCTTTTGGTTTATGATGCAGGGGAGTTTTTGTCTGCTGCAGAGCTGTTACATTTTTTGTGAATTTATCCCCACAAAAATTTAAAAAGAGCCTTGAAATCAATTGTATTATCCAACCAGTATTGTCCTTTTGGACTACCTATCTAGTCTGAATCCAGTGAATGTTTTTTCATATTCATATGGTGGCTAAGTGACGGCTATTTTTGGTTATTTTACTGTATATCTGTTTGTGACATTGTTTTTATTGGATGTTTTTAGTTTGACAATGATAATGTGCTGTATACCTGCATGAATTCTTGTATTGTAATTGTGTGTTTGTTTGTCTTGTTTGTTTGGAGAATGCCGTTCTGCAAGCCGTTTGAGGATTTTTCGGCAATTCTCCTTCATATTGTGCTGTACTCATCATTACTATGTTTTATATGTGTGTGTGTGTGTTTGTGTGTGTGTGTGTGTGTGTGTGTGTGTGTGTGTGTGTGTGTGTGTGTGTAAATGGATAAACAAACAAACAAACAAACAAACAAACAAACAAACAAACAAACAAACAAACAAACAAACAAACAGGATTTGCCAATATTTTCTGAGGTAAGAAACACACAAACATTAAACAGCCAGGCTCCAAAATCTGCTGAAAAGCCTGAAATCAGACTAGTGGAGGTTGTCATATAGCAGCAGATTCATTCACATTGATTTGAAATGATATCACAGATGGGTGTAATGTCCACATACTTTTGACCGTGTAGGTTCTGCTGGTTTTGTGAATTTCTCAGTTTGAGAACTTGCTGGTGTCATTAAAAAAAACTTGAAACTTAAACACAGAAAAGGTTGACAAAGGTTAATTTTGTGAGATTTGCTAATTTATTCCATCTCTCTATCTCACACTCTCTCTCTCACTCTCTCTCTCTTTCTCCTTCCAACTCTCAATCACTCCCTAAAAAATGCAGAACTACAAACAACAGGCGCCGAAAAATAGCAAAATCTGCTGAATCTTTGGTTTTTGTGTTGGCTTCCTCTTCTGGCCGCTGCTTCACTTCACTTTGCTTTGAATTCCCCTCGGTGGATTTCATTCCTGTGTCTGTTCTCGCAGGTGAGTTTTATACATTTATTTTCAACATCTTGAACATTTAAATTGAAGTAAATTAAATCTATTTGTGAAAGTAGAGAAGATCATCTACTGTTTGTCGTCTTTTTCTATGATATATGTTTCTTATTAAAAGAAGTCTTAGATGTTTGATCTGTATAATCTGATCTGAAGAATATTTGAATTTTTGTCTGTAGATGATTCAGCTGCTTAAAGGCACTGCAGTAGATTTTAACACTGTTATAATTGGGGATTGAACCAGCGACCTGTCAGCGCCTGTTTTTCTCCTCTTCTTCTCCATTTCCTCCTCATCATACTTTCTCACCTCTCCTCCATCCCTCTCCTCTCAACTAATTTATTTTCTAATCTCTCTTTCTCTGTCTCTTCGTTCGTCTTTCCTCCTGTTTTATCATCTTCTCCCATCTTTTCCTTCTCTTATGTACCATCTTATTTTTCTTGTCATCCTCTATTCTCTTATCATCATTCCTGTCTCATTTTGTTTTTTCCTCTAGTCCCTTCCCCTCTCCCTATTTCCTATTTCTTTCCCTCGCATTTCTTTTCTCCTCAGCATTTCCTCTCATTTAATTCCTCCTCTCCTGTCCTCTCCTTAGCTCCTCTTGTCTAATCTCTTATCTTTCATCTATCTCTTTGTCAGGTTCTCCATCATGCTCCATCGTTGTTTTATTGTGATCGGAGCCCTGCTCTCATTAGCAGTATCCCCGCTAGTTGCTTTGGAGTCCTGCCAAGCGACAGGGTATCCCGGGATCCCAGGTATGTGTGTGTGTGTGTGTGTGTGTGTGTGTGTGTTGTGTATAGGTGCACGTGTGTGTATGTTTATCTGTTTATCTATCTCTACGTTTTCAGGTATTCCTGGGCTGCCCGGCAGAGACGGTCGTGATGGTGAGAGAGGACAAAAAGGAGATCCAGGTATCCACCACACACACACACACACACACACACACACACACACACACACACACACACACACACACACACACACACACACACACACACACACACACACACACACACACACACACACACGAACACAATCATATTAGAATACATTACAAAAACTTTGCTCTTCTGTGAACGTTCAGCCATAATTTCCTTGATTCTTCTTAAGACTTTTCTACATTAAGCACATTTTTTGGGGGGATTCATTTTCAGGTCATTTAAAAAACATATGACTGAATGAAATAATGCACATACAAGACAAACTTTCACTCTATAAAAATGTATTTCAATTGCTCCAAAGTTGATTTTTTTTTTCTTTTTTTACCTGTCACACATCACCAAGTACAGAAACAATGATTGATCACCATATAATTTACAACTCACAGCGTCTGGCCCTTTTTGTAAAATCTTTAAAAATCACATTCAGATATCAGCATCCAGTTTTCAGTCCCTAGAAAGTTCACAGAGGTGCACAATCATGCTGGTGTTGTTGCACACGTAGCGAAAATAGTCATTTTTTACCACTTACATGATTAAAATGTCAAACTGATGTTCATTTACTTGCCATAATGGGCAGCAGCTGATATCAAAGGAGCTCCTCACAAATGCAAAATAGTATTGGGTATTCAGATTATCTGGCCATCATCTTGTTCTTTCGAGGTGTGTGAAACTTTATTGGAGGAATTGCCTTAAATTTGTATTGCAAATTGCCAAATATTTTCATGCCATTAATTCTTGTCAACTATAGGCCTTTAGCATTGGTCCTTTTATGTAAAATTCAACTTGAACCAATTACAAACAAAATGTGTCTTGTGTTTTTATTTCAATTAATATTTATATGAAAAAAACATGAAACAAATCTCTTTTAATATATAAACTACAATAAAGGTAATGTAAATACAATGCATGCTGGAAATTGTTAATAAAGCTAATTGTCAAATTATTATCATAAAAACATTTGCTGTTATCTTAACAAAGTTATTTTGACAGGATAAGTGAATGATCAGCATTAAGAATTCAATTACATTTTATTTATATATATAGTGTCACATTATCACAAAAGTTATCTCAAGGCACTTTTTACAAACTCTTTAAATTTATACAAAAAAAAGATAAATGTTTCTGTATTTGTACAGGTTGGGAAAAAACGGCTGTTTATTATCAACGATGACTTACCTGTTGTTGTCGTCTGTAGGACAATTGTTGCATGGCACCGCCGGCCCTAAGAAGGGAGCAAAGGGGGAGCCGGGGCCGTTGGGATATCCTGGTAAACGGGGTCAAAGTGGGGAACCAGGGGAAGCAGGGGTCCCAGGAACTCAAGGAGGACCAGGAGAACCAGGAGAAGATGGGTAAGGAGTCACACCAACACCTGAGCAAAGGACCGCTGAGAGGTGGATTGAGAAGTTTAGGTTGTTGAAAGTTTTAGAAACTTTAATCACTGCTTTGAATTCATGGGGACCCCAGCCTACATTATAAACTATTAAGAGAAGAGTCACTTCAGGGGACTTAACTGTATTTAATGAGAACAGTTCTCTCCAGATTCACCTGAGCATTGGTTGGATGACTGACTGGGTCCCATACCCTCAAAGGGGCATCTATTAGCATCTATTGAACTAAATTGGGGCACAGTCGCAGCTCAGTAGGGGCCCACTAGCAGTTTAATCTGGCTCTAAGCTATGGCACAGGGTAAAGGACAAAAATGTTATTTCTGTGGCAGAAAGACCGCAGGAGTCCAGCAGCAGGCGGCCTTCAGTGTGGCAAGAGGAACCAGCGAATTTCCGGACAGGACCAGTTTCATAAGATTCACCAAAATCATCACCAACATCAATGATGACTACAACTCAGTGACAGGACGCTTCAAGTGAGGAAACCACCTATTTTCAAGTCATATCTTACAGAAAGGCATAACCATAGACCGTTTATAAAGATGCACCCATTGTTCTGCACTGGAGATAGTTATTGTGATTGAAAAACATTAAACTTAGTGAAATATTGTGACAGTCCGACTTAGTGCGAGTCCGGGAGTTGGGCAGCAGGCAGGTGAGCTAACTGTCAATCGACACCCACACGGCAGACAACAAAGCTACTATAAGTCTTCAAATCTTACTAATGGAGCAACAATTTCCTAAATGACCATCAGCAAACCTGTTATAGGGCCTGAATTTAGCGATTGAGGCCAAAATGATTAAATTATTTTGGCGGAGGTCAGGGCAATGTCTACTGTGTGAAGATATATTTAGGCAAACAGTGCTTTTGAGTTAAAGACAAAAGGCTAACAATGATGATGCTAACAGGCTGATGTTTAGTGTTATATTGTTTACCATGTTTACCATCTTAGTTTAGCATGTTAGCATGCTAGACTTGGAATGTCATTTATTTTTCACATATTTAGTCAAAAACCAAAATATCTGACAAATTGAAATTTTGTCCCAGCCAATGAGGTAAATGATAAGATGATGATAAATGATGACACACTGCACTTAAAACCACAAATCTGAAATTTGACGGCACTAGAAGAAAAGTTTGAGTCATGAGAATCCCTCCTCTGGAGACAATGAAATCCGTCCCATAGTTGTTGAAGACATTTCAGGAACCAAAGGTGTGGACCAGTAGATTGACATCCATACAGCCATGTAGCCAGCATGGCTAAAAATAAAAGATTCCCTGATTGGTCTGCAGTTTTTTAAAACTAATTTCCACAAATTTCCAGTGTGATAAAGCTGCCAAACCAGATAGAAGAAGAAAAAAAATCCCTTTTAGTGAATGAATGTATTTTGTGTGTTGTAGGTGTCGGGTCCCAGGAACGTACTACTTTGTGTACCACGCCTCTATAGAAGACCGCTTCTGTGTGCTGTTGAAGCGGGACAACACTCCGCTGGCACCGTTCTGCGATCATCGCCGCGGCAAACGACAGGTACGAGTATTAAAGGGATACTTCATATTTTTTTTAAGTGGGGTTGTATGAGGTCCTTATCCATAATTAGTGTATTATATGCAGTAAATGTGGGTTGGCAGTGTACTGTTTAGCGTCCATGTCGGTACTCCTGCCTGTTTCTTCAAACTGGGAGCATGCCAAAATTAAAATAAACTGCTCCCTTTAAAACAATACTACACATTTATTCTACTGCATTGTAGGGCCACCAAATAATACTCACGTATTATAAGTCAGCTTATATTTGCTTTAACTAAATTCTTACATTTTTGTCAAGTATGAGTCAAAGTATTTTGATTACCATCTCTGGAAAAAGACCCTGTAGTCAAATTTTCAACCGGCGTTGATTACAGGTGACTTCAGGCGGTCTGGCGGTCTACCTGTCGAAGGATCAGGAGGTTTGGATGGAGACTCAAACCTACAGAGGGATGACAGGGAAAACGACCGGTTACAGCATCTTCTCCGGCTTCCTGCTGCATGCTCACTGACCAACAGGACGAGAAACATAAAACAGCCTTTTCCTCACTTGTATTTAACAGTCTTATAGCAATAATTTGAGTGCAATGAGTGAAACTACAGACAAAACAATAGCTCTCCTTCCTTCACATAGACCCTTCCACCCTTTCACCTTGTTAAAAAGCATGTTTGTTACTTTACATTTAAACATTTAATTAACACAACACTGTCACATGCTACCAATCAAATACATGCATGCAATTTCCTTTTAGAATACATAGACAGATTTTCTTAAAATGATCTAAAAATAAATAAATATAAAAGCAAATCTGTTGACCAAGAATATGATTTTCCAGATGCATTTATGTCCTTCTGTATATTGTTTCAAGTGCATTAAGTGCTTTTAACCTAAATGTCTGAACTCTGAACAACTAGATTTTTACACATATATATGCACCAAGAATGAAGAACCAGCCACCAGAAAGATTTATAGATAAAAGCAAACAAAGTGCAGTGATAATTAAGTAATTAAACATAATGCAAGATTTTAAATTGTATCTTAAGAAACTGGCCAAGTGCATTTATAAAGAGCAAATCAATGTAATCCAATAAAGGTAAATACGTTTCATGTTATGTTGTCAGTTGAGCTCTGTGGAGTTCATTTCTGTTTCATATCCAAAAGAAACTCTTACTGTATGAGAAGCTTAAACAGATCAGAGGCCAAAATAACACCTTAATTATTAGATTTTTAGGTTTATAGGTTTAGCTTATTTGACAACACTTATATAATTTAAAAATACAATATATCAGACTTATTTCCATCGTTATGTCCAAGTTGTTTTTGCAGAATATTAATCATTTAACAAGACGGGGACAAAAGTTTATTTTCTGACTTGAAGAAATATTCCAACAAAACTGAATGATTAAGTCACTAAAAAATTTTTTTAAGATATCTGTGTGCACTGTTGTTAGCTTTGGTGTTTGCTGATCACTAATACACAGAATTATCTTTTTCAAGCTTATTTTCACTGAGGCTCTGTAATTTACGTTGGAATATATAAATTACTCTGTTGACGTTACCTTCTCTGTCTGTCAGTAACAGATCATATTGTATGAACTGGAAACCCAATAAAACAGCTTAAGAACAACCAGAATGTTTTTTATTTATTTGTCATTTCTCATTTTCTCTCATTTGTGCAATATTTTTATTTTCTCATGTTGACCAGAACACCAAAAAGCTATTTTATGGAATATTTAGATTTTATTGTTAAGTGTCCATCTCTGTGTCTTATATAAAGATAGCAGAGGCTAATTGATTTATAATAACAATAATAAAACACTTTCCTAGTTCCTAGTTATATTTTAAAGATTTTCTAACATGGTGACAGCAGTCATTAAGACAACATGACAAAGTGCAATTTACAGTAAGCTTGGAAGGTATCAAGGTTAAAAACTTTAATAAGATCAACATAGTTATATCTAAAAATAAATGAATAAAGGGAAAACCCAAACAAATCATGATCCACGCTCTTTTTACTTGTGGTCCTGTGATGGTGGACAGAGCTACTCAGCTCCAACGCTGATTCTTCTCGTGCATTCAAGAAACACCTGTTACCTCCATGAAGCTCCTCCATGAACGCCTCAACACTTGAGCCCTTTTAACCTTTCAGCACTATTAGCACTTTATTGATTGTTGCACTAATTCCTTGTTGTTTATGGTATTTCTTACACACTTTTCTTCCAGCCGTCTCTTCAAGTACTTTAATTTAACTGAACATGGCATTCAAGCAGAGAACTGAAGCTGCACTTGAATTAACTGATTAGTATCAGCTGCTTTATTCATCACACAGGTGTCCAGTGTGGCCATAATAAGCCGACACATCTTGCTAATATTCTGCTGATACATTAATGATAATGTAATCTGATGCAGCAGCTCCTTCCACCATCGCGACCTCCTCTTTATAACTTTTTTTATTGTTGATTTAGCTAAGATTTACCTCCATGTATGTTTCTTACATAAAGGGAGATTTGTTACTTTGAGATTCCTTGAGAGCTCCCTCAAAGAGAAGAGCCTTTTTCTGCCAATTTTAACCATTCACAATAAATAAAGGCGTCTCTTTGAACGAATTTACGCTTGGGCTAAACAAATAAAAACTGACTTTGCATAAATGTAAATTTCTGCAGACATGACAATAAAAAATGGCACTTGAAATCCTTGCAAAATGTGGTTGCCTAACAGGAAACCCAACCCAGGAAATTAACACCCAAAACACAAGGTAAATGGACTGTACTTACATAGTGCTTTTCTAGTCGTTATGACCGCTTAAAGCCCTTTTACACTACATGTCATTCATTATACTACAGGTCATTCACCCATTCACACACATTCATACACTGATGGCTACCACGCAGAGTGCCAACCTGCTCATCAGAGGGAAACTAACCAATCATACACATTCATACACCGTTGGCACAGCAACGGGAGCAATTTGAGGTTAAGTGTTAAGTGGGTTAGACACATCTACATATGGACTGGAGGAGCCGGGAATCGAACCACCAATCTTCCAATTGGTGGACGACCACTCTACCTCCTGTGCCTCAAGGGTGGATAAATATTGATGCTCGCCAGAATGTGAAAACAGAAATAATGGACAGAAATGGAAAGAGGATCTGAAAATGACAAATTGGCAAGTTTCAGAGTATCTAAATATTACATAAAAACACATATCAGCTCTCTGTTGATGGGCAAACCCACACATACATCTACATATGGACTGGAGGAGCCAGGAAACCAACCACCAATCTTCCAATTGGTGGACGACCACTCTACCTCCTGAGCCACAAGGGTGGATAAATATTGATGCTCGCCAGAATGTGAAAACAGAAATAATGGACAGAAATGGAAAGAGGATCTGAAAAAGACAGAAAATGACAAATTGGCAAGTTTCAGAGGATCTAAATATTACATAAAAATACATATCAGCTCTCTGTTGATGGGCACATCTGAGGAAATTAAACATTTTGTGGAACAGATACTGACTCCCAGTTCATGGTGGAGAGATTCAGTAAACGCTGCCAGGAAACCGGTTTGTGTTTCAGGCAACAACAAAGAGGAAGTCCCAAAGAAAAACAGAACAAAATGTTAATTTGAAGGTGGACTTTTTCCATCAGGTGTACTTTTCCCCCCGACTTCTTGTTAAACAGTTTCTCTTCCTCTGATTCACGATTTGCTTTGTCAGACGAACGCAATCAAATGCTTACAAATTTATGGGACATCGAAACCACAGAGACAAAACTGGGTGGAAAAAATGGCCAGAATGAAGAAATGAACAAGAGCAAACAGGAAGCTGACGAACAAAAATGCAAGATGATTTAAAATATCATGTAGGAAATCTACCTGTGGTCAGTGGTGGAAAGTAATGAACTACATTTCAGTGGGAAATATTGTACTTTCTACTCCACTACTACACAAAAAGCAGCGTTGTGGTTTCTTGTCACGTTTCAGAAATCTATGAGTTGTTTGCAGTTAGACCACAGAGATATATCCCTTTTAAAAATAACTGTCCCTCTAAAATAAAGAGGAAAAATGATGCCGTATTTCACAAAAAGATGAGAGAGAAGTCCAAATAACAAACAATAATGTGTGTATCCAAACTTTGTTTTTGCTCTTTCCTCTGAACATCCAACGGCCCCCCAGTTTTACCTTGTGACCCTTTGGAGAATCAGGCTGCTTTGGAGCCACTTAGCTAAACTAGCTAATAATAAAGTACTTAAAACTGGCTCCACTTCATCCAGCAACCATTGATGCATCAGTATTAACAGTCTAATAATGTAATCATCATCATATATCAGTCACTGTTGCAGAACAAGTACTTTAGGTTCATTTTGATGATAATACTTCTGTATTTTACTTACAGCAGCTATAATCACTATTTAAAACAACAACAATAATGTATTAAATGTCAGAGACATCATTGTAGTGATAAACCTACAGAGAATTATCAGCGACTCTGCAGCTCTCCTCAGCTTTACGGAGCTTTATAGCGAGTTTCAGCTCATTGTTTAGCTGTCCGGCTGCAACTTTACTGTTTTGGTTCACTCTCAGCACTCTCATAGCGTCGTTTTCAGAGGAAAAGCCCTTAAAAGACCACTGTACACTATCTGCTCAGCACCAAATGGCAGACACACACAGTTAGCTGAAGACTAGCTGGTGAACTTGGTGGAGCATTTGGCAGCTAAGGAGCCAGATATTTCCCTCAGGAGTTGGGAGAGAGTAAAAAATAGAGCTAAAACATAGTAAATATTGGACTTATTGAAGCAGGTGGACAGAAACACGACTCCAAATGAATGATAATGTTGCTTTATAACTGCTGGATGTGTAAATAAGCAACAGTTTGCTAACAAATTCAACACATCAACATAAAAGGTGGAGATATGTTTGTGATGTGTTCCCAACTTGTTTCTGCTGCCCCCAAGTGGCCAAAAAAATAAGTTAATGCAGCTTTAAGTAGGACTTTGAACGCTTAGATTTGACTTGTGATGTACTGGTACTTTTACTCAAGTAAATGATCTCAATGCTTCTTTCATTACTGCTTTGTGGATTTCCTAAAATGAGCTCAGTGCTGAGGATTATGTGACAGTTTCAGCTAATATGTCACCTTTAGCTAAGATAAAGTAAATCCAAGCTGTGTCAAACCTCCGTACATAACCTGGGTTGACCCATTCACACCAGCAGCAAACATGCACACAGTTGTTTTTTTATTGGTCCCTCCCTTGCTACTGCGAAATGTTTTATCCTAAAAGTGCATTTTTCTGAACTCCAATAGAACAGCGACCATGCTTTCTTGTGTTGTTTCACTTCCTTTTTTTTCTTCTAACTGAGCTGCTGCTGTCACTGTGAAGCAGGACAGCTCTTCATCTGCGCTCTCCATCAGCTCCACCAGCTCCACCAAAGGACGAGAGACTGATTTACCTACAAATGGTGAGACTTTACTATCCTTAAAAACTAAAGTTTAAAAAAAAACATATACTGTACATGCAGGAAAGAGAAAAGATTTGACTGATGTGTTGTTGAGACAGAAGTAGGTGGTTTTCGGTTCGACGGTATTATTGCTGAATGTTTCTTGATGTTGAGTCTAAATTAAACTGTTAAATAGTCAAGTATTATTGTGTTTCTGTTTGTCCTGGGCAGGATGGCTGCAGGTCTTTCAGGCCTTTCTTTAAAATAGTTTAAATTTAAATGCACAAATTAAGCCTTTAAATTGTCTTAATTTCAGTGTTTGTATCATCTAGATATTATTTTAAGTAATGGACACTGCACATTTAGTACAGTGTGTATTTCAGCCTCCAAATTGTACTCTCTTCAGAAATTTGTCTTTATTATATGTAGTCAATATTCTTGTGTGATCCTCACAAGACAAAACATGACACATCAGGGTTAAGACATTTTCTGGTAAAAGTTAAGGTTTCAGATTATTTAATTCTCCATGCAGGGAAGTTTTGAAAAGTCAATGCAGTGACAAAAATAAGTTGCTGTATGTGTGTATGTGTGTGTTTGTGTGGATATGAAACAAGCTGTGTCCCCAATTGGTAAAACACAGATTTTTGGGTCAGTGTTTAGGGTTAGTGTAAGTCTATGTCCCCAAAAGTGACCATCGTCTAATATGTGTGTGTGTTAGGCCCCCCAGTGGCTGAGCTGCAGTACTGCTGTACTGCTGCTTTTGGTTCATGTTGCCCCAGTCGTCACGCAGTCCTGCGCCAGGGGACCTGGAGGGATTCCTGGGATACCGGGCACCCATGGAGACAATGGCAATGACGGTGTAAAAGGAGAGAAGGGAGAATCTGGTGAGCTTGTACTGGACATGAAGACATCAGACACATTTCACACATCCTGTTTCACAAACTTTTCTCCACATCGTCACCATTTCTGATTCAATAGATACATCATCTGTGCATTACAATGATCACTGTAGGAGCAGTTTTCTAAAATTGTAATGACTTTATACTGAGAGATGTGACAGTGTGAAAGACTCCACAAAAGAAGGTTGTGTTCTTGTTTGTCTTTATGCTCATTCAGGGGATTGACAGATTTTAAATGAGATTTGTTGGCCCCTTTTGACCAAGAAATAAGTGATTAGTTTTGTGTTTAAAACCTTTCAATATTTGTACTATTTTCTCATGAACTACTGCACTGTTAACTGTCTATCACTACATATATGTGTATTTTTAAAGTGGCCCTGAGCACTCAAAGTGCTGCTGCTTAAGAAAACACATGCAAATAACCAAAATACAGAAAAAACATCTTGGTCTTGTGTTATTTGTATTTTATTGTGTTTTCAGCCTATTTGCAGCATGTTTTGTGATTCTTTGTGCCACATTCCTCATTTAATTGTTTTATGTGTGTATTTTCTTTTGTTTCAGTCCCTGAAAGTGTGACGCAGGATATTTTAAATAGACTGAATTTTTGATTTTTACACCTGTTTTTCTTCTTAGATTCAGATCATAACCTTGTGAGATGTAGTAAGTGTTTTTTTTATGACCAGGTGAGACAAGTCATCCTGTCAAGGCCCATAAAGGGGTGTCAGGTATACGGGGCCCCCCAGGACGACCTGGGATGAAGGGGGAAACAGGTATGCCGGGGTCTCTTGGCCAGGTGGGTCGTCAAGGGCCGAAGGGAAGGTCCTTCAATCCCTCCTATCGGGAGTCATCCTTCTTCTCCCAAAAACGGACAATATCACAAATCCCAGACCTTGACACTCCCATCGACTTCAACAGGTCAGAGATGAGACACTAGAAACGTAACATCTTTTTTTATGTTATAACTTTAAAATAAATGGCATTATTTGTGTATCTCACGATTTACAATTAAAATCTATATAACTGTATTCATATATTAACCTTTATTCCCTGATCCCAGAATCAATGGCACAAAAAAGTAACAATAAAATAACTTACAAGACATTTTGATGGTGGAGCTAAAAAAAACAGGAGTTAAAAATAAATAAATAAATATACATATAAATAAAAATGTGTATGTAAACTTCCTACAGCCCGATTCGGCCGGACCTGGATGAACAGTTTCAAGGAGAATCGCTGACAAACAAAACTTTCCTGTCTACCATCCAAGGAGTCTATTTCTTCAGCTACCACATTTCAGCCAAGACCAGGGTGAGTTTCTGTCTGTCTGTTAGTGTCAGTCTGCTTTGTCTGCCTCTTTATCTTTTTAATTTGATTCATCTAACTGTGGATTAGGACTTGAGATACTGACCGTAAACCACAAACCTCCCCAGTTTGATTCCAGCTGAGGACCTTTGCTGTATTTCCTGTCATCTCTGCTGTCTATAGTACATGTTTAAATATCCCCTCCACACATCTTAAAGCATATTAAATAATTTGTTTTAACTCATAATTTATGTCTGATATGGCTTTTCCACACAAAAGTTAAATTAGACATTTTTGTCTCCTATGTCACTGAACAGTCGAACAAGAATAGAAGTTATTATTATTATAAGAAGCCTCTTAAGCAGATTAATGTGAAAGCAGTCGTGAAGTTAAGGAACAAGGGGAGGGTCACTTTAAAATGCCAAAAAAATATCCCAACCCTAATTTATTAAACTTGTTATTATTATTCGAATTAATCCTGACCACAATGTTTCCTCAGTTGCCATGTTTAGATAACGTAGAAAGCAATTTAAAAACACTGAACTTAAGAAAATTGCCATTTCAGAACTGTCGATTATCAATGTTCTCATGTAGAATAAAATACACGTCTACTTTTTCGTCACTAGATTTCAGTGCATAACAATATCTCAGCTGTGAACTGTGAATATTGATGCCCCTGTTTGTATTTGAATGATAATCTAGGTGTGTCTGAAGCTGGTGAAGGGAAGTGAAAACCTCATGATACTGTGTGACACGTTTGACGGATTCCTGGTCACCTCGGGCTCGGCGGTCCTGGAGCTGAATGTAGGAGATGAAGTATCACTGCAGGTGCAGAGGTACAACAACATCGTGACGAGCCTGAGCAGCACCAGCCACATCTTCACCGGCTTCCTGATCTTCCCAACCGGCTAGAGCTCCAGCCGCTGATCCTTACAATCATTAATAAAGTCACAGATGTTTTGGGACATTCATAGCAATTAAATGAACGTGTGTTTTCTGTAATAGTGCAAATATCATCAGAATTAATAAAGGCTGGCTCAATTATGCACTGCTACCTGCTTTCCTGCATGTTTTAGCCTCTTAGCTACATATTGTGTGTACTTTAAATTACTGATGTGCATTTTCCAAAACATAACATTACATTTCTGATTGAATCCCAACTTTCCAACAGCCAGTAAACAGTAAATCCAGTTTAATTAATCATTATTTTATTGGTAACATTTCACTTTAAGTTCCTATATTTAGTATTTATAAGCAGTATATAAATTGAATAAACTAATAAATAATTTAGGGCCTATAATACACTATAATGTCATTGTTTGCAAAGTGTTTATTAATGTATTTGTCTCTTCCTGTGGGCACTCATATATAGAGGCCTGATGTATACACAGATAATAATTGTTGTACATTAATAAACACTTCAATTACCTTTGTACAACTACATTATAGTGTGATATAAACTAAATATGGGGACTTATATTAAAGTGTTACCATTGTTTTTAGTACATTTTAATTTAAAAACAAATAAACACCCCACCTTCAAAAATGAAAACACAAGACTGAACCATGCTGTTTTTTCACACACTCTGAGCGACATACATTTAATACTTTCTAACATTAATCAACAAAATCAACATTAGTAATGTTGTTTTGTTAAGTGTTTGATTATTTAATTATAAGAGAAACTTGCTTCATTTAAAAATCTTCTATTGTACATCCCCAATAAACATCAAGTTTTATAACCATGAAATTATTATAGTGTGTGAGACATTTCATTTTATACAAGTTTGCATCAACGTGAGAAGAAAAATACCTCAAGACGCCCACGTGACAAACACCTTTTCCACACTAGTGGTCCAGTAATGAACGTGCATACAGTTAGTCTGTCGTGTCTTCTTTTGTTATTTAATTTTAAGGTACATTTCTATCCTTTTCTCATGAATAACTACTTAAATAATGATCATTTTATTATTTTCAAGTCGCTGACATAATGTCTAGCACCATGAAATCATTTTATAGCAACATTGTTTTTGTGTGTGTTTTTTCACCCATCATTACATTTTATTAATTACTAATTTTGCAGCTGAATTATTAAAGAAAGTGGTGTCTTTAATTAACAACACAAGGAAATAACACATTCAAATCTATAGACATAACATTGTGCAGATCAATGAAATGAATAAATATCTTTTTCACACTTCCATCAACATCCAGCTGTGCAGATGCTAAATTAGATTAGATTAGAATTAGATCGCTGCTGAAAATAGTCTTCTCCACTCTGAGTGGCATTTGCTGAAATCTACAGTGGCCCATCTTTTTGGAAAACTACTGAAAGAATATATTCATGATGCATTTTTAAAGATTTTCACAGGCGGGCTTGCGACGTCAGAATGTCGTCAAATAAGAGATGGACACATTGTTGGGTTTGCTCTCTTAATTAGATGAAAGTACATTACATGACCAACTTTATCCATTTGAAATTAAAGTCTCAAAAGGCCTTAACTCTAAAACAATCCTTATAATGTGAAAACACAACTAGAAAAACATCTATACATTTAAACAACAGTAATAAACTATTCGCTGCTTTGAGGAATAATAATGGGATCATTATGACTGATTAGAAATAAAATATTTAATGGTGTGTGGTGTGTAACATTTCCTCCAGTGTCTCAGTGTTTAAAAACACTCAGGTATCAGGTGTACGTGGTTGAATGGACTCTGTCTGACTGACACCAGTCCAGGAATCCATTAATTATCCATCACACAGTATCAGGTCATCAGACACTTAACCTGACAGCTGTGTGGACGGTAAACAGATATCACAGCAGGAAGTAGAGGATTGCTGGATGTACTCATCTGTTGATTTTTTTTTTCTAATCCCGATCCTGACTTTAATATTTGACTTTAATTTTAAACTGTCCCACATCTGACCAATCAGTCAAACATCTGACACTGCTGTTTTGGTGTGGGAGGAAATCTCTCAAACACAAAATAATCAACTTCATAAACTTTAAAAATCCTGGTAAAACAAAGTAATAGTAGTAATTTAAAGGAAAATGTCAAGAGATACACTCCCTAATTTAAATATAGCAATCCCAAACACCAAAATGTTATATCATGCCCCCAAAATATGCTATTTAATGATCCCAAAATGGGTTACAATACCATCAGTGATGACATGAGGGGGGTACTGGGGTGTTTGTTGGCACTATTGGCCATTAAAACTAAATCAAAGTGTGTCTTATAACAAACAGGAATGGTGTTCATCACACGAAAGTCTTTCTGCTGTTCTGAACTCAAACACTCGGTGTGCCTGTAGCTGACGGGCTGTTGAAGACGCCGTTCCTGGCGTAGAAAGTGTTCTTCACCACCGACGACCTGGCGTGAGATGGAGTTCTGTAATCCAGAGTGTAGTCACCTGTAGATAGAAGGAGACACACAGGTGACTCTAGGACAAAGACAGTATACAGGCACAGCTCTATGGATGTAATATCAGTGGGTCTGTCCACTACTTCGGTCCAGACTGAAATATCTCAAGTTTGTTGAAATTTTGTCCAAACTTTAACAGTCTCCAGATGATGAATCAGTCAATCTAGTGCCACCAGCAGACTTTCCCCCAATCCAACAGAAACATCTCAGCATTTACTTGATCAATGTCATGATAGACAGATAAATCTGAATGACTCTCGCAATCCTATTACTTTTCATCTAGCGCCACCATGAGGTTGAAATCTGTAGTTTTGAGAGAAATATCAACAACTATAAAATATATTGCGTTGTAACTTTGGTGATCCCTTTACTTCTCATCTAGCGCCACCATGAGGCCAAATATTCATTCTGCCCAATACTTTGGTTTACTTCAAATATCTGCAAAACTAATGACATACTAATTTGAAAATGCAGATATATTAACATACTGAACTATGATGGTTTATATAGAAAAACATAATTGCTGAACATCACCATGTTAGCATTGTAATTGTGAGTATGGTAGCACTCTAAAGCTTAAATGATACAGACACATCAGATACATTAAATCTAATCAGTTCTGTGGACTTCCTGACATTAGTTTCATGTCTAAAGACTGAAGACTGTACCCAGCCTCCAGCCGTACTCCCAGGACGACAGCACAGGAAAGTCAAACTTCTCCTCAGGTCTCCTCTGGCCTCGCCTCTGCAGGTAGAGACTCCGCCCCTTCCCCTGCACAGGACACAATGTTTAATGTTGTTTGTTATTGGTTTTTGGTTTTATCATCGTTATAAAATGCAAAAGAAAAGTTTCATTCAGAATATTCATGTGTAGGGAAAGATTTAAAATGTAGTTTAAATGTTCTGTACATGGTGAGAGGAGTCCTGGTAGAGAGCCTTTCTGGTTTTGGGGGAAACTGGCCTCATCAGAGGGGCCACACTGAGCTGCCCCTCCTCTTCCACAGAGAGCGCAGGAGGAGGAGGACGAAGAAAAGGAGGGTTGCTTTTCTTCTCAGGTGTTCTGGTGACAGGAGGCAGGACAGCTCTGGTGGGTGGAGCGTAAACACAAGATCAGTGTGTGTGTCATTGATGGTTTCAGGATGCATTTAAAGAATTTTACAAAAGTCTTTACATTACATACAAAAAAACTCAAACTTTTACTAGAGTTAGTTTCTGTTGCACTTCATTCCCAATTATTAAACATTACATCTGTGAATGAATTCAACACACATCAGCACCTCATTGTGGGTTTTTGACACAAAGCCACATCAGGATAAGCCATTGTCTTATTTTCTTGCATTAATACGTATCAAGTGTCCAAAGAAGCAACATTTTTATCACATCCTGTTCCTCAACTACTTTTTGGTCGTCTGTATGGCATGCCTGGTGTGTGCTAATGTGTGTTCTCTTATAAAACTCAGTCCAAAATTAATTGTAATTTCAGTCTAGTTTAATCAAAGAATTGCAGGTTGAATGTGAATAAATTATCTCACTGGGTGTCAGCAGGCAGTTGGGGCAGCTGTGTTGAGTCTGTGCTGTTTTTTGGAGGATTGTCACAGGATGGGTAGAGCTTGGCGTAGCGGCTCTTCCAGGCCAAACGGGTCAACATCTCCTTCTGGATCTGCTCCCGGTAGCAGTTCTGGCTCTGGGTCGTCAGCTGGCAGCGCATCTCCTGCCAGAGAGTTTCATTTAGCAACTCTGTGTACCACATTTTTTACATTAATTAACATCTTGAAGACTTTCAATTTAAAGGGCTTTCAAAATAAACAACTGACTCAGGCAAAGGTACAGTTGTTTTGATTGATGGACATTAATATAAAGCACCGGAAACAAAGTTCATGCAGTATCATTTATGAGGTGGAACGAGCCATTTTTAAATAAAAGTCATGAAATTCTCCTGGCCGACTGAAAATACATAACAGAAAATGATTTTAAAATGTCAAACGTACAAGCCTGTGGACATAAAAACATAACATGAGAAGTCAAGTAAGACTCAGTGAGCCAAATTTAAAGCTTAATTGAATTCTCCATCAATTTTGGATGATTTCAGCAACTATGGCCCAACCATGTTTTACTCCCAACTCCAACATTGAAGCATTTTGAATGTGGTACAGCTCTGATTTGCACCTTTAGACTTAAAATCCATAGTAATGGCAGCCAATTGCTTATTGGATATTGTAGTGTTTAATACCTTCCACCATGGCAAACTGAAAAAACAATGATTTATCCATCACATCGCATACATTTTTCTCAAAAACACTAAAAGGAACTCATACTAGAAATGGGTTTGAATAGTAAATAGTTGCCATTTGATGCCATTGTTAATAAAGTCGGGGGAAAAAAGAAGAATTCTCTTCGATTTAGACTGAAACTCCACAAATATGGAAAAAGTTCATGAAGGTTAAGTTAAGTATTTTCTACAGAATCTACAACACCACCACAATGAACAAGTAAAAAACTATCTTAAAATCCAGTTGTCTTACCTCTATTTATTATTTGACTGAGCTCACAATATTTAGACGTTTTAAAGGTGTTGCATTTCTGAAATCCATTCATGAAATGATTAGATTAGACGATTGTTAAATCCAAAATGTCTTCATTTACCTTTTGTCTGATGCAGAGCGGTGCAGGATCAGCTTCTCTCTTTTGAAATGAGCAGTGGATCATATAACACACAGCAACACAGGGAAACATGAGACACACACTCTCTCTCTCACACACACTGACACACACTAGTTTAGCTTATCCATTCAACAGTATCCAGATTTATAATCATCTACCGCACATCTATTGGACAGGATACTATTGTGAATATAAACACTCACTGTGGTAATCATGCGAAACATCATTTGTCAAACAGATTTAGAGTGAAGGGAGACTCGCTCTAAATCATGTTGTAGTTCATGTGACTGACAGAGGCAAAGTTGTCAGTATCTTATGAGACCTTGTACTTAAAATGTGTACTTCAAAGCAAATCTATCTGAACACAAACATGTCAGAGTTGAAGAGAATCACCTTTCTCATCTTTGTCATATGTGTTTCTGAATGGATTTTTTCCATCTAGCATTGCAGATTGTGTCTGAAAGAGCTGCTATCTCTCTGCTCAGAGCCTCAATCTTCTCCCTCATCATTTGACTCTTCTGCTCCTCTTCCTCCCTCAGAGCAGAGATCCTGGCCTCCTCTTCCTCTTGTAGAAACTGGTGAAGCCTCTTAAACTTTAGTAAAGATATTTTCCTCACAAATTGGACACTCACATTGTTTCCCTGTCCACCATCTATTCATAGAAGTTGTAGGTAAATGACAAGACAACAAAATCTTACAAGATGTCAAAACTGACCGAACAGGAGAGGTCCTTTAAAGATCGTTAAGGTCATTTTTATCTCACACTCAGACAGAAAGCAGTTTTGGCTCCTTTTCCTCTTCTGCAAAGTTCTCTTAACCCTCAAACACTGTTCATATTCAGACCATCCAGAGTATCCCCCCCCCATAATTTCTGCACAACAAATCATTCATGAATATCTCCTCATCAGTCACAGATAAGAGTTAATTATTCAGTTTTTACACTTGTTTATGGACAAAAAAAGAATTGTTTAATGTGAAGAATGTAGCAGTATTTTTTATTTTTTGAATAATTATGGGTCAAACACTTTAAAAAATATTTAGGTTGTTTTTTTACAGCTCTCAAATGTTAAAATGCGTCAAATTTGACCCAAAACAATATGTAAGTGTTAACCTACTTACTTTCACGTCGAGTTGTGACTCTAGTTTAGGTTAAATTCAGCATATGGAGTCAGCAGCAGGTAGAGGTGGCAGCCTTTCTGTATCCCAGTATTTACTCCTGTAACTGTCCTCTGTCAGTTTAAGATTAATAATTTAACAGATTAACTTGTTGACCAATCAGCCACCAGGCAACCAGTGTTTGATTCAGTCTAAAGATTTTAGATCCAAACTCAAAAATCCAAGACACAGATCATGAGATGGATGTAGAGACACAAACACAAAGCAGAGAGTCACATATTCAGGGTTCTCACTGCTCAGTATGAAGACATGTTGAGCTCTGCTATTTAAGGAATGGAGAAGTCAATGGATTTCACAAAATTAGTATATTAGTGTCCGACAGGTTTATTAACTGTATTAGCTTTTGGCTTTTAAGCAGGATTTGTTCAAGATAAACTGTATTAAAAAGCAGAATGTTCACCACTTCTTGACAAGTTTGGACGTAACACAATAGGACAACTGTTTAGGTGTGTCATATCGTGGTAATTTGGGGGCATCAGATGCTTGACCAGGGACCAAATGGATTAAAATGTACACAGACAAATATGCATACACACTCTTTGTCAGATTAAGATAAACTGTGTGCAGGCATGGCTGTTGTATAAATCTGAATCATAATGTAAGTGGCAGAAGTCTTATAGCCCCATCTCATCTCTGACCTCAGTACATCATATATTATTCTATGGAAATGCATTTTACCATTTTACATTTACTGTCTTACATTTTTATTGGAAAATGTGTACAGGTAAGTAACAATAACTACTTACAACCTCCTGTAGTCCAGATCCAGGAAATGACAGACTGAAGTCACAATGATCTTTTTCCAGTTGATTTTAATTATCAAATGTACATAATCTCAGAGTTTAGTTTCACATTAAAACACCCATTCCCTAATAACAAAATGAGAATTTTTTCCCCCCCCCGTACAAAATCCTCTACTCCCTTTAGTATCAAAACTAGCAGTGATTAGGCAACAACATCCAGATGAGACATAAAGAGGTTTCTGTAGGATTTACACACAAACCAAATAATCTGACCACATTTTGCAGCTCAGATCTGATTTTGAATGTTTTATTTTAACATTTAATACCAAGAGCACTGCTGACATTACAGTACTGAGGATGATAGATAAACTCTCATTCATAATAAAATTATCAAATCTGGTCATCCAGCATCTTTATAAAGAGAAGATTTCTACTCCGTCCAGGCAGACAAGAAGCAGATCAGATCTGAGCCACAAAGTTAAAAGTCGGAAGTGTTCATGTAAAAATGCAGCTGAAGGAACAACAGAGAACAGCAATAAACTCAGCATGTATTGTAATTAAGTAGTCTGTTGTACAGTGCAGGAAACAGTAGTGTGAAGGCAGCTTAACAGTCATTGATTTGTTATGGCAACGTGCACTCATGAGATTCTGGGAGCTAACGTTCAAGAGCAAAAAAAAATCATCAACAATAAACATCAGTAGTCTCGTATAGTTTGACCCCTTCCTGCCTCCAGTCTGTCTCCCGTCTCCTTTTTAAAAAAAAATTGAGATGTTTGGCATAATTTTAGATGAGAAACGTTCTGCACAAATCTGGTTATTATTGGCTGGTTCCCTGTTGCAGTCAAAGGATTCAAAACCATCAGCTGGTCATTTGGCTTCCTGGTTCACAATCAGACCATTAAAGAAAACCTCATAGGAGGTTAAAATGTGCCTTTTGTTCTCATTTTGTTCCTGGCACTGTGTAATGTGACGGAAGGTGCTCTTTAATTCCAGTTATTTCTTTATTTTTAACGCATTTAAAAGGTTTGGCTCCACTCGTCTTGGTCCAGTCTTTCTCCAGATCCAGTTTAACATTTTTGGAAACGTGCAGAGACACCGAGTTGATGTGCTTGGACGTTATAACTAACTCACTTCTTCTTGTGTAAAACCAACAATCTTTAATTTACCAATCAAGTGTAAAAAAAAAAATATCGTCAAGTGCAAAATTTGTCAATTTATAATTTCAGGGCATCAAAAAACAGATCAGATTTTTATCCCCTCTCCTATCAGCTCATGTCTCCATCTATTTTCTTTGCAGCTCCAGTTGTAGGCCAGATTACAACTGCAGCTTTTACCATTTTGCCTCCCTGATTCATTGCAGAAGTGTCCAAGTAACAGGGTGCGAAGTCTCCATTCCCTCAACTTTTTAAAGGCTTGTTTTTGTTTTGTTTTTTTAAAATGCATTTTTTCACTGTTTGAAGGGTCTCAACAAGTAAATCAATTGCATCAGGAGAGAAAATCATTGAAAGGTCTCATTTGAACTGAACACATCTGAAAGCAAAATTAGCAAATAAAGCTTTTTTTCTTTTAAAACAACTTATTCACTGGACAGTTATTTGCAGTCCAGCTAATGTGTCCCCCTTTTACTCAAACAGGGATGCAAAATGGTAGAGAAGGAGTGACAGTGGTTTTCTTAGTTCATTATGGGACGGTGACCTGGAACGGGGAACCAGGGATGTGGTCTTCACCCCACTTGACCACCAGGATGTAGCTGCCCCGCTCCTTCAGCAGGTAGCTGACGTTGTACTGCAGGTTGCCAATGTGTTTGACCAGAACCTCCTCACAGGGAACCTGAGGACCGTACACACCCACCAAGAGCATGTTCTTACCTAGAGAGAGGAGGATAAGAAGAGGAGAGGATAACAGGTAAGTAAAGAATCAGACTATATCAATCCATCTTCTGTTTTAACACATTTTGTATTTATAGCTTTAATCATCATTCCTGTCAATCATAAAGGAAACATGGACATCACCAGACAGAAGCTGGAAGAACGGAGTACTGTTTGAAATGTCTTTTTCTGACACTCATTTATTACAGTAAGGAAAATGGTGGGATGCTTGTAGTATTTATCATTATACCGTGAAGCATATTAGTCATGCCATGTTAGCAACACAAAACATGTTATGAGTTGCTAACTGAACATTGTATTTTTGTGTATTATCAGCTGTGGGAAGTCTTCCTCACCGGCCTTGCTGCAGTCGACAGAGAAGTTGCTCTTCTGGCCCACGAAGGCCTTGCTGAGGCCGGGACCCCGACTCAGCACCTTGCTGGCATCAGAGTCGGTCAACCTGGGCATGGCACTCTGGGTGAAGCTGCTGCTGCTGGACGCCCGCAATGCTGGATCCACTGTCAGGGTCGAAGTCTCGCTGGCGTTGGTCACATTTACCAGTCGAGCGCCTGAGAGATGAGGAAAAAAAAACTCAGAAATTAAATTTCTTGTACTAGTGTTAGAAAGATTTCAAAATGCATCACTGAGCAGAACCACAAACAAGTGAAAAGCTGTTATGCAAAAACAGGGATTTAAATAAAAGAAGAAAGACAATCAAATCAATCTACTAATCTGAATGTATTTATTATATTCATATATTTTGTACTACAATCACCGGGACCTGAGTACGGTATTTAGTTCTCTCATATATCTATTCCATGGCTGGAATGACAATAAAAAATGACAATAAAAATCCTTGAATCCTTGGATAATGAAATGTAGGAGGAGGAAAATATATTACTCTACTGTACTTCTAAGAAAGAGTGGAAGTCTCTGCATTGGAGCTGGTAGTAATATAAGGATGTGACGTCACTTCTTATGCAATTGAGCAGTTATCTACAGAAAGGTTACGCCAAATACACGCAAACCTATCTAAACAGAGCTATAACATATAACACAAACACCTGTTTTTTAGTGTGAGATTATATTGGTACAGAACACTGAAGTTCAACAGAGTGACTTTCACCACTTTACCTGTGACTTTGGCCTTGAAGGGGCTGCCGTTGATGTGGTTCGGGCCTCCATATTTGATGCTGATCAGGTAGTTTCCGGGCGCCATGGGAGTGTACTGCACCTTGTAGCCTTCTGGAACCTCCTGGCAATCCATCTTTACCTTTGATGGACCTTCGATTGTCACGGCCAAAGCCCCAGGGCCTGCCTTAGTGTTGTTGATGATGAACTCTGACTGGTTACCTGCGAGATTTAAAACGACAAAAAAACCAACCCTCAATAACTTTTATTTTATAACCAAGGGGGTAGCTCCAAGTCTGAAAAGTGAAGCCGATGCGAAGTATTAAACCTGCATTCTCTCTAATGGCCACCAGGGGGCAACACTGCAAAAGAAGTCTGATTGTATAGAAGCCTATGAGAAAATGATCCTACTTATCACTTAATTTATTACCTCAGTAAACACTTTCCTAATGAACTGATGGTTTCAATCACTAATTTCAAGTCTTCTCAAATTCAGCATGATGTTCATTTAGCTTCAAAACAGCAGTCAACAAACCAATGGGTGACATCATGCTCCATATTTTTTCATTTTATGTTTATAACTAACAGTTATCAGTATTGTGTCCTGTGGTCGGAGGAACAGCTGACTGCTAAACCACAATTTACTGCTGGAGGATGTGTGTTGCTGTTTATGTCGTGTTAAGCAATACAATTAAAAGGCAATAAAACATCAGCAATGTTGTTGATGTAGAGTACCAGTCAAAAGTTTGGACACACTTTTTAGTGAAGGGAAGGTGTGTCCAAACTTACATTGTGCAATTGTCATGATTTACCCTGTAACATCCCATCAACGGAACTTTTAAGAGCCTGTAAAGCTTTGAGGGTTAGGTTCTGCGTATGTTTTTTGGATACGCATCTTTGAAATAGCAACATTTCCATCACTTCAGATAAATGTAATTAAAAAGGCACTGGGTCAAATATCATGTTCATGGGCTGTTTTACTGGGTGTGTACATCTGTGGGACATAAACAGAAGAAGTGTCCACACTATGTTTACACACAAATTTCAACCAAGTGAGAAAGTGAGGGGTCACACAGATAAATAAACAGACAGGTAACCCACCTGTCGTGCCTCTCTCCAGTCCAGTTCCATACGCTGAGACCAGACCAGGATCTCCGCTTTGTCCCGGTTCCCCGACTCTGACCTCGAAAGGACTTCCTGGGATGTGAGAGCCATTGAACTTGACATCGATGGTGTGGATGCCGTTCTCCCGGGGGATGAAGCGGATTGCATACTTGTCTGGAGGACAGGACAAGATTTTTGAGACTTTCCTACAATCATGCAGTGTTTGTGAATAATGTAGAACTCAGGGAGCGTCTTTCTGGCATCTCTGAACCGCCAAGTTGCCGCATGTTGCCTTGAAAACCTGCTCATGGACACCCACCTTTTTCCAGCTCAGTGACGACACACTCCTCCAGAGCTCCAGAGGGGCTGTGGACTTTGGCATCCATCTTGCCCTGTGCTCCGTTCAGACGCACTGCAAAGGATGCTGGGTGATTCGCCTTCAGACCAGACTCCTACCAAGGTCGGACACGCACACACAGTGTTAGTGTAGGGTTGGAAAGTGAACACAGACACGTGCACACACACACAAATACATCAATTTGTTTATTAGTAGCATATCAAAGTGCTACACACACACAGTACAGTTTACCTGATCCCAGTTTCTATTCTACTATTGTCTCTACTTGCACCATTTCTCATAATGGTCTTCTACTCTTACCTGAGCTCCTGTTGGTGCGGCTCCAGCAAACAGAGACAGACGGCCGCAGTGTTAAAAAGCAAAGTTAGGCACACCGACACTACAGTCTTACAGTGTTATAGTACAGTCTTTAAATAAGTATTAAGTCTGATGATGATATTAGTGGATATTCTTTTTTTTTTTTCTTTTGATACAGAACATTTAAATCTGCCTGCCTTTAAAGACTTCATACCAAAGTATGAACTGAGTGGGGACTGTCTCTGGTGGATGAACTATTGAGATACTTTTGACCTCAAATGATGATCTCACATTTTTGTATTGACATATTGTTACTTATCAAGATCAACCAATACAGATACTACTGTGATGAGCTAAATGTGACTAATCAGACTCTAATTGTTACACGTTCAATACTGGTGTCAATACCAGAGTTTCAGCACCACCAAAACAGTACTTTTTTCTGTACCCTACTTTGACGAATGTTTTCTACGGAACACATTTTTCATTTTAAAAAACAAGTCAAAGTTCTGTTATAAATTGATAATAAAATTAAAATGTGTCTGATTTTCTATAGTATTAAAAGTTGTGTAAACAAAGTCAATTGTACAGGAACTTTGACTTAATAAAATAATCTGAAAGTTATAAATCTAATCAAAACCTAAGATTTTTAGTACTTGACTGTGACACTATACACTGTACTGAGGCACAATACCTAACACTGCCCACAATATTACATTACTTTAAATAACAATATAACATATATATATAGTTATAATGATTTGTTAAATTGGGAAACATTTTTAAATTTAGGATAACCAGATGAAAATACTGGAACTTTAGTTTTGCCATAAAGCTGATCTGCTCACTAATTTGCAAACATCAGATACCAAAAAGGAAAAGGCAGTTTGGTAAATTTCTGTGAACAAATTTATACTGCTGCACAATTATTCTATTTAAAAACCGAAGCAGCACTGTTTTACTCGTTGACTGAACTATAAGACTGAAATTTAACTAACTGAATGAGAGCGTTACAGACTGAACAGAGCAGACCTTCATCTACAGCTACAGACAAGAAACAAACTACAGGAGGAGAGCAGGGGGTCTGCTGCGGCCCGCCTCTGTCTGCTGTAGCCAGGCAACCAAGGAGCTGATGCTGTAGCAGCTGCTGATGAAGATGATGATGCTGTTAAAAGCCTTTAAATGAAACACAAGAGAAACACCGGCAGTTCCACACCAGACAAAAAGGGATGACCAGAGCCAGGCAAAACGCTCAGGAGAAGGAAGATCTCTAATTCAGCCAATCTGAACAGCTGTGTGGAGCGATCAGATTGCCGTCATTTAATCTATATGAAAAATCTAACATCCAGTAATCTAACTAAAATTAAATGACTTTACATCATTGAGCACATTCCAAATCTCACTGTACAATTTTGGATTTTTGTCTAATAATGGTGCCGCCTGTCCAACACCTTAATTAAGATTTCTATTTACTTTTTCTCCAGTTCCAATATCACAACTAAATTTAATAAAAAAGTATCTAAATCTCATTGATCTCTTTCACACTTCCACACACAAAAGCTGTGTTTGCCTAGCTGTGGTCACATCCATGAGGCCAGTTGCATAAAGAAAATTCTGCTGCTCATCTGCAGAGGGTTAAACTGACTATGGGCTTTTTAAGGCTGGCACTTTGCCTCAAATCAAAAACCAAAAGCAGTCAAACCCTCAGTTAATCATCTCTGTATGATAGTAACATCTAGCGTATTGTAACACTTTGCTCACTATTTCACATTTTTTTATGCAACTGTGCCCCAAAGCCCTTTAACAATACAGGGCATGCTGGGTGTGGAGGTGTCTCCTCATGCCTCACCTGAAGACCGGTAACAGTGAGGCGGCGGGCGTCATTCACTGGGGCGACGACAGGAACCAGGTAGGGGCTGTCAGGTATGTGCTGTTCATTAAACTTCACTGAAATCTCATAATCACCTGCAGGAAGAGGAGGAGGAGGAGGAGGGTGAGAATGTGACTCAGAGGGAGAGAGATACACAAATAAACAACCATGAGGGTAAAAACTGTATGATTGGTGTGTTTTCTCTACCAGGCTCCTGAGCGATGTATGAGACACCACAGGATCCGTCTTTGCGGTCGTCGAAGGAGATCTCTGCCCTGCTCGGTCCCTCCACAGCAATGGATAGACCGCCGGCTCCAGCCTCCCTGGTCCAGATACTGAACTCAGCTGGAGAGAGAGAAGATATAAGAAAACTGCAGACCCAAATTCACAGACCCCTTTCTTACATATGAATCCAGGTCTTGGTGTGTGTGTGTGTGTGTGTGTGTGTGTGTGTGTGTGTTACTGTGTACCTGGCTCTCCTGCCAGTGCTCCCTCCAGTCCCGGACCTCCTGCTTTCACCTTGGCGGCCCCTCCCTCTCCCAGCGGCCCCACGGTGAACTGGAAGGGGCTGCCTGGTACGTGCATTCCCCTGTATTTCACACTCACGCTGTGCACGCCCATCTCTGTGGGCACGAAGCGCACACAGTAAGTGTCGTTGCCCGCGGCGACCAGCTCCGCGGGCTGCCTGGCTCCAGACGGGGATGTGACCTCGGCAGTGACGTCCTGAATGTCGATCGCTGTGAGGACGGACAGAGTTTTTAGTACTTTTTTAAATCTGTAACAATCAATCAGTTCAGCCCTAAAACCAAAAAGTAACGATGAAAAGATGAGGCACATTCTCTTAAGCACACACAAACACACAGCTGCAACTTAATAAAGCATGTTATGTTGCAAACCTTGTACTCATTAATTTTTTCCCCCCTAGGGCTCTACAACGCACCCTCTACCCTGGAAATTCCCACCGAGCAGCGAGCATCAGTGACCCAAACACTCCTTGCTGCCCTCTCTCCCCCTGCTAGCACCAGACCAGAGAGGCCAGAAATTAGGCGAAAGTGCCCAGGAGAGAGGCTCCGATCCTGGGCAGCAGTAGAGGGACGAGCCCTGCGACCGCTGGATCTTCCAGACCACCAGATTGAGCAGTAGGAGCGAGAGGAGGCGCGAGAGAGGGACTGCCGAGACAAGACCAGGAGGAACCAGCTCACTGGAGGAAGAGGAGGGTGATGAAGAGGAGAGGATGACAAGGTGGAGTAGGGGTAGATGGAGCGATTGGAGATGGAGACAGAAGGCAGAGGAAGAGAAAAGAAGAAGAAGCTGAGTAAGAGAAGAGTGAAGAGGAGAAAAGGAAAGTGGATTAGGACAAAAGAAAAGAAACCGAATAAGGAGGAAAAGGAAGAGGAAGGGTGAGAAATGGAGGAATGAAAGGGGAGGAAAAAAAGAGGAAAAGAAGTGAATAAGAAAGTAAAAAAGACAAATCTGACACAGACTACAGTCAGTACTGAGCAGCAGTAAGAAAGAACACACAGAAACCAGAGAAATGTTGGAGCTTCAGACAGGAAAAAGATTATAAAGCAAGAGGAGCAGCTCTGATGGCGCAGGACGTCTGAATCCAGATTTCAGTTTTTTCACTGACATATGAAACATCCCAACACACCGTTTTTACTTTTAGAAGCATTTACAGGTGAGCTGTTGGATAAAAATAAGACCCCCCCCCAAAAAAAGACAGTTGTTGAGAGTCAATCCGGTGAGCCTTCAGAGTAAAGCTTTAGTGTTTGCGTGTGTGTGTGTGTGTACCTGGTATCTTCAGGCTGAGGTCACACACGCTGCCCACGCTGGCAACAGATGCCGCCTTCTGTCGTCGGGTGATGCTCTCCCGAATACGACCCTCTCCTGTCACCCGCACCGTGAATGGACTTCCTGTTGACAAACACACACACTTTAAATCATTTGTGTGTACGGACTTATAACTAACATCAACATCCAGTGAATACACATACTGATCACTTGTTTTCAGTACTGTACTTGTTACATTTTTAGCATGTTAACAGGCTAAACTAAGAGGGTAAACATGACATTCCTGCTTAGCATCAGCATGTTAGCATTGTTACAGTCGTTTACATTCAGCTCAAAGCACCATTGTGCCAAAATACATCCTCACAGAGCTACTAGCGTGGCTGTAGACTCTCAGGAGGCTGCAGAAGATTGTTAGTTTTTACCTGGGATGTGTTCTTCAGCGAAGCGTATCGAGACGATGTAGTTTCCTGGTTCAGTGGGACAGTAAGTGACTCCACATGTCCCGTCCTCCAGGTCCTCTGTCTGGATGTCCACCTTACTGGGACCTTCGATGGAAAGAGCCAGCCCACCATAACCTGCAAACACACAAACACACACAGTACATAAGCGTCCACTGGCTCCCTGGCAACAGGAATGACTTCCTTCTGTAGAGGAGGCAGTGTCCCTGAATCTCAGATATTAACTTGTGAGTGATTAAAAATAGAAGAAAGTAACAATTCTTTGAGTTTATATATAAAAACAAACCCAAAACAAACAAAAGCAGAGGTGGACAGAGTCCTCTGTACTGACCTGCTTCCTGTGTGTCGACCACAAAGCTGGCGTTGTTGAAGGTGGTGCCCTGGACCAGGCCGTCGCCGTGAGCTTTGACCCGGCTGGCGTCGCCGATCTCAGACTGGACGACCATAATGGTGATGGGACTGTTGGCAACATGACGCCCGTTCTTTAGGATGCTGACATGGTGCTCACCCACCTCCCTGGGGATGAAGGAGATACCTGGGAGGAGGAGGGAGGGAGGGAAGGAAAGGTGGAGAGGTAGAGAGGGGGGAAGTGGGAAAAGTAAAGGGGGGGGAGAAGCAAAGGTTAGAGAGGAAGAACAGGCAAAGAAAATAAGGAGGGTAGAAAGACAGGAGGAGGAGCAGGAAGAGGTGAGATAAGAAGTGAGACAGAATAGGGAAGCAAGGGAAGAAGAGGAGGAGAAAAGAAAATGAAAGGTGAAGAGGTAGAAAGAATGGAGAGGAAACAAAGAATATGAAGGAGGTATAAGGAAAAGTAGGAAGAAGAGGATGGAAGTAGAGTGAGTAACAGGGAGAGAAAGAAAAAAGGAGGAATGAGGGAACAAGTAATAGGAAGGAGATGAAGAAATGAACGCAAGAGAAGGGTAAGAAGGAGAATGAGGGGAAAGTGACAAGAAACAGATTTAAATCAACACAAATAAAATCACTTCAGAGCATGTTTGTGTGTGTGTGTGTGTGTGTGTGTGTGTGTGTGTGCGTGTGTCTCTGTGTGTGTCTCTGTGTTACCGATGTGGTTGTTTGCCAGCCTCTTCAGCAGGCAGGGCTCGTCACGGCCGGACGGCGCCTTGATGCTGGCGGTCAGCACACTCAGATCCGTCTCATTAATGTCCAGAGAGAAATCTGCTGCTGAGCCCAGTTTGACCTGAGAGCGCCGCTGTTTGTCCTCTGAAACACACGCATGACACCACTGTGAGCATGTAACCAAATTCAGATATTTATATTATGCTATGAACTTTCACAAAAATCTGCCTTTTATTGAATTTCACCCCCTTCAGGCTGTAAAGGCGACTTTTAAAAGTTTAAATTCTCCACATGGAAAACAACTCAGAAACACACAATGGGTTTCCTCTGATTAATTACTACAAATGTTACTTATTACAACGTTGGGGCAAATGTATGTGATAGACTGACCAATGATCTTTGCGGTGAAGGGGCTGCCGGCGATGTGCTCGTCGTTGTATTTGACCAGGATGTTGTAGTCTCCGGGCAGAACAGGCAGGTAACTGACGCTGCACGTCCCGTCCTTGTTATCCACACAGCTGATCTCCGCTTTGGACGGACCCTCGATGGCCAAGTCCAGACCACCTGGACGGACAGACAGACAAACAGACACACACACACTGAATATATCTGACACAATATGCTCACACCAAATCTAACAGTTGTTGCTACATACTGCCCTACATTTATACTGTTGTGACATTTAAGAATTAAGTTTACAGCTATAATATCATCACCACAAACATTAGCACTAAAAATCCTGTTACTACAAGTACTAACATTACAAAATAACTATTATTACAGCAACATTAAGACACTGCAAATATTACGCCCAGCTCATGCGTTCCTCCCCAGAATGATGCTACCGAAATTTGTCACTGTCTGATTTGACGTTAACTAATACTAAAAGTACCGAAATGTCTTAATCTGCAGGACTTTGGGACAGTTTTCCTTAAAGTGACATCAAGCCAAATTCTGATATTTAAAAACCATGTTAAATGTTTCATTAGCATTTTCCTGAAATTACCCTTTTGTATTTGTGTATTATTGCCATCGAGGGACAGCCAGGTATCGTAAGTCAAGTCAATTTAACCCTAAGTCACAAATGTGTCTAAGAGGGTTTTAAACTATGTATAGCATAGGACACCCTCTGTTTGATAAAGAAATAAATCCACACAAAAATGTTAGAAGAAAAAAAAAAGAGAAAATCCCCAGGAAGAGCAACAAAGAAAGGATCTGTCTTCTAGGACGGACAAACATGCAACAGATGTTGTATAAACAGTAATCAGAGTCGACAGTAAAGGAACAATATGGAGAAACAGAATGACAATATTAAGTAAACAGAGAACAAAGTAAATATTAAATGTAATGAGTTTGAGTTTCAGAGTGTAAAATAAATGGTGAGATACCTTCCATGAGCCCATGTGGGTTTTTGGTCTCACCAGCACAATCTGTCAGTTTTGTATTATATAACTTGGTGTTTTTCTGCCTGTGCAAACAATTAAACTAAAATGCGTTTGGAGTGAAGAATCAGAGAGAAAGCTGAGCAACTTCCAGCTGCCACCAGGTCTGATACATGTTTCTCTATGAGCGGAGAACATTTCCAACCTTCAAATCTAATAAAACTTAATACCTTAAATACCTTTAAAAACGAACTGTTTCCAAATGTTTAAATGTGGCTGGTTTTTCTTTACTCATGAAAATCAAGCTGGTTCTGGCTGACTACAGATGACAACTCTGTCAGACAGCTGGTCAACACAATGTGTTCAATACTTTGGTTTATGGCCAAATACTTGCAAAACTAACGACATTTCTATAAGCCTCAACTTCTATTTGTTTTTTGGTAATAAGCATATATTAGCATGCTAAGATGATGAACATGGTTAACGTTATACTTGCTAAACATTAGCATGTTAGTATCATATTGTGAGAATTTTAGCATTTGGCTCAAAGCATTGTAGTTGTACACTTTTTCTTGTTTATTCTCCTTTGTCCAAAGCTCTATAAAAGTATTAACTTAGTATTGGTCGTACTGTTGGATGCCACAAATAAGCCCCATTCTACCATTACTACTCCAAGTACTAAACTGTAAGGTCCCCCCCTTATATTGACTTCCAGCTCTCCTCCTCTCGTACCTTCAGAGGCGTCCTCTGTGAAGACGGTGAATGTGGCCGTCTTCTTGGCGACTCCGTAACTCAGACCAGGACCGTAGGCTGTGACGTTGGGGCTACTGGTGTGGTTCACATAGAACTGAAGGGGAGACTCTGCAACACATACAAACAGGTCATCAATATCAGTGCAAAAAAAAAGGGATAAAAGGAGGAGGAAAAATATCACCTAGAGACTACAGTGTTCATTACACCGACACAGGAAACATCAAGGTATAATCAACATTCAAGTTCTTTCTGTGCAGAGGTAAACATTATGGGATGATGATTCTACTAAAGGAAGCTTAACAATGCTATTTCTGCTTTCACTAATAGTTCAGGTATAAATACAGCTGAGGTCTGTTGTGATCTTAGGTGTAGCTGCTTTGTCAGCTCTCACCTGAAGAAATGACTCCATCACACAACTGGATCTAAACACATACAGTAAAACCTCCTGAAGTTTCAGCTCTGTGGAGCAAAAACCCTTTGACTCAGGTTTCACAAGAGTAGACACACACATACACACAGAGTAGTGTTTCCATCTCTTCAGAGGACATTAAACTGACTTACATTCATTTCCTGAAGACTTAGAGACCTACCCTAAACATAAGCCGAGCCTTCAGCCAAAAATGTTTAGATTTACATTATGGGGATTTGCTTTTTGTTCCCAAAAGGAAGATGAGACCCCGTAATGTTACTGTGTAAACATATTTGTCCTCACAACATAAGTAATATCCGGTACGAACACACACACACACACAAACACACAGATTCTCAGGCTGTGATATCATCTGTGGTTGGTGGTTAATGGTTTTCTCCTCCTGGCTGAAAAAGACAAACAGATGCATAACACACACACACACACACACACACACACTCACACTCCTAATTACAAACATGCACATATCACATCACACTACACACATTTCTTATATAGCCGAGATACAGTACTAATCTTCCTGACACACACACACACACACACACCTCTCCATGTTTCATCTCAACTCTGATGTCAGAGTCCAAACATCCTGACAGCAGATTGATGTCTGAGAGAGAAACAGGCTGCAGTTCTACATGTGGACACCAGATGTCTCTGGTCCACCTTTCTAACCCATGTGTGTAAGTGTGTGAGTGTGTGCTGACCTGGGATGTGTGTGCCGTTGTATTTGATGTGCATCTCGTGCAGGCCGGCCTCAGTGGGCGAGTACAGCACAGTGACCGTCCCATCCAGGTTGTCTGTGATCAGCGGCTGAGCTGATTTACCTGAAGGCATCAGGACCTCACCTGAGAGAGTTAAAGAGAGAAGTTTGTTGTTTTTTCTCATAGTTTCCTTCCTTATTTCTGTTATTATCCATTTATGAGCTAATCATATGTTTTGTACATAAAATGTAATCTATAAAGAAAAACAATATTTCAGTTTTAAACACTTGGAGAACGAGGACTACTTGGTTGGTTTGGCAAATGTACGGCCTTTTTCAGATACGGAGGACTGGTGTCACCTGTCTGTGACATAATAACATGTTTATTATATCAATGTTTGTTATGGCTTCATATGGAAATGACACAACCAACACAGAAATATAACCGGTCAGACCTGGTGAGGATACCATGGGCTTGTGACTCAGGCAGACATGAAACCAACATTTAAAATAAAATTACCATCACATCTTTGTAATGAGGTGCATGTCTAAGACCTCCAACAGAGAGCAGATCCTTCCCTAAAGATTTTAAATAGCAGCGTGCAGGACAGTCTTTACACAGGAGGATGTGATAAGAATCACAGACTTAAACAACTTTGCATTTCTGAATCAGTATTCAATTCACCAGTCCCTCTCTCACCGGTGATTTCTCCCTTCCTGAAGGAGAAGGGTATCACCATGTCGAACGGTCTGAAGCCGCTTCCATTGACGCTGTTGCCTCTATCGTAGTTGTCTGTTGTCACCTGGAGAAAGACAGACAGACAGAGTTTAACGTGACATTCAAACGCTGAAACAACTGTCCTTCTCAACGACCTGAATTATAAACATGCACCGGGCAACTGCATCCAAGCCCCGCCAGCACACGGGCATCCTGGGAAGTGTAGTGCGATGGAGCAGCAAGGAGAAAGAGGATGATTAGGGTACTTTGTGATGCAGCCACAGCGATAAAGAGTGCACCGAGGAAGAGGAGAGACAGGGAGAGGGAGGGAGAGGGAAAGACGCCACCACAACAAATCTCTGGAAGAAAACGCCCCTCAGACCCCCACGTAACCATAGCAACACCTTCTGCAACACGGTTTATTTATGTTACGTTGTTAGATTGTTTGCTGCAATCCCATTGGCTGAGGCAAAAAGAGAAGCGATGGACATGGAGGAGGCAAAGCGGCGGAGGAAGTATACTTTAGAACGGAGAGAGGGGGGATCAAAGGTTGAACCAGCAGCCATTCACCTGCAAGAGAGGCGGTGTGTGTGTGTGTGTGTGTGTGTGTGTGTGTGTGTGTGTTTGTGTGTGTGTGTGTGTGTTTAGTGCCTCAGTGTGTATGTTGTTGCTATTGATTTGTATTTGCTTGGAGTTGCTTGTCTGTCAAAGGGACATTTCAACCAAATCACAAAAACTTAAAAAGGGTGTGTTTGAAGTTGTCTGTGTATATGAAATAATCGTGTGTGTGTATGAATGTGTGTATGCATGCGTGTGGTACCCAGGGCTTGAAGCCAGCTACGGGGGCAGCGGCTTGTTGCTGTAGAGACTTCTCTTGCATCACTGGTACCTCATCAGTAGCCTGAAGACACAACAGTAAGGGTTAACATCTGACGTCACACACACCTATCCGCTCCCACGTTGTTTACACACACACACACCGATATATGTGTGTTTTTTCTATATTAAGACCCACCACATATCATTAGGTTTGGTTTAGAAGTAGAAATTAAAACCTCCCAAACAGCGAGTCTACACCGGAGCTGACATGTTCGCCTACAGTATTTTGGTCATGCCCAAAAAGTTTTAGCTACACTTTTTTAATACTGCCATTTAATTGTGGGTTCAAAATCATTACATACACGATAAAGTAAAAATAAATAAACTGTTTAATATGTAGTTTAATTTCTCCCCGTATAAACTACTTGGAAAAGCAACAAATTTAGTCCTGCAGATCACCATATTCTGGTTACTGCACCTGGACTTCTTCTTCTGGTTTGTATGACATCTTTTGTGCTACAGGTGTCACATGACACAATACTACATGATGGATAATAAAAGCACAGCGCCGGTGCAGACAGCTGTATTTGTTAAACTTGAAACGTATCTGTTCCATCAGATACATGAGACAGAAAACTGAATAAGAGAAAGACCCAAACACACACACAAACAAACACAACTTAACAGACAGATGGGAAGCACAATTTTAACATTCAAAAGTGGACAACCACCACTGCGCCGTCGTGGTTAAATCCTGGTCTGTAACCTAAAGGCATAAGATCAAAAGGTTAATAAATCAACCCACAGTCTCACTTAAAGCGGCATTAATTGATGTTTTGGCCACTTGGATGCAAAAGAACATCACAACTTTGATGCAGTGGAGACTTTTTCCAAATCAAACTGTACGTAAACTGCATTACCACAGTATTACAATAACAAACATTAATGAAGAATTGATGTCCAAGAAGTGTGATGTGTTTTAGTATTGAATGACTTGAAGAAAAATACATAGAAAATCTAAAATATGCAATTTTTGTAGTTAGGGAGTTGGCCCTTTATATACTGAATCCATTTTGGATCCCCAATAAGACTGAAATAAGCCCATATAAATTGAAATATCCATCTGTCTCCATGTCTTTGGGATGCTCTTCCCTTCAAAGCTGCCATAGATAACTACCTGTGCTTACACAAACCCATTTTGGATCCCTAATCACAGTTTAACGAACACAATCCTGCATCCCTCGCTCACCATGACTTTGAAGGGACTGCGTGGGATGTTTTCTCCTCCGAAGCGGACGTAGATGACGTAGTTTCCAGGTGCCAGTGCGGTGTAGAAGATGTCAAAGGTGCCGTCCTCGTTCTCCAGCACCTCTGCCTCCACCTCGCTGCCGTCGGGCTGAACCACAATGCAGCTCACCTTACCCTTCCCAGCACCCTTAGCGTTCACCACCAGGCCCAGCTCCTCGCCGATGGCCACTGTGGGGCCAACACCAGGACCTAAGAGGAGAAAAATGTACTTGGTTTTATTAACTATATTTATATATATTTAAAGGTATTATTGAATGTTTGCATTTTAAAATTCGAAACGTGTTTTTTGAGTGGTTACAGACCGGTTACGGTGCACTTGCTGGCGTCTCCAGTTGCTGTGGCGCGGACTCTGTAAGGTGAGGCAGGGATGTCATCACCGCCATACTTTATGACGATGGTGTACCGGCCTGCACGGTCAGGGATGTAAGACACCCGGTATGTACCGTCACCGTTGTCATGGATAGTAGGGTGCTTAGGTTTACCGTCCTGGTCCTGAGGTGGAAGGAAGAGAGAGTAAGGAAGATGGAGGACTGATCGTTTCAGGATGATGTGTTCTTTCATGTGTGTGTATGAGTATGTGTGTGTGACTGACGGTGATGAGAACGCTCAGTTGGCCCTGGCCAGCGTCCTTGGCGTCGATGTTGAACTCTACGGGGAAGCTGGCGGGGACGCCGTTGGTCAACCCGGGGCCGCTCGCTCGCACTTTACTGGCATCGTGAGTTGGCAGAACCCGAAACTTGAAGGGACTAAAAAGACACAGACACTGTTATTACCATCGCTGATCCATGAGGACAACAAATACTCTGACTCAAATCTAATTTTGTATTTAAACAGAACTGCTCTGTACCTGCGGGGGATGTCCTCCTCTGCGTACTTGACGGCCACAGAGTATGGTCCCTCCACAGTCGGTGTGTAGGACACCGTGTGAGTGCCGTCCCCATTGTCCGTCACCTCCACCGGCTCTGCCATGCCTTTGGGAGCAGTGACAGCCACAGCCAGCGGGGCAACGCCTGCTTTCCTGCAGTCCACTGTGAAGGATTGTGGGATATTGGCTCTGACCCCTGACCCCACACCTGGACCAGACACCTTGACCTTACTGGAGTCGACTATGTCCTTCACTGGGACCTTGAATGGACTTCCTAGAAAGACCAACAAGAAGAAATGTTGCTGCTGAACAATGGTGAACATAACCTGCTAAACAGCGACATAGTAACAATTTATTGTGAGCATGTTAGCATGATGATGTTTGCATGTAATTCAAAGCATTGTAGTGTCTAGGTGCAGCCTCAAAGAGAAGCTTGCATGGCTGTAGATTTATAAAGTAATATTGAAGCCAAAACTAAAATAAATGGCCAAGATAATCATGCTATTAATATTTCAAATTGACACAAGCCTACCTAGCTAGGTGGATATCGCTATTAAAAATTAAGATTTGGGGGGGGGAAATAATTGATTCCAATGCAGAGATATATTGTTTCACTTGAGTCAATCTCAATTTCTTAATATAAATGGGCGTCAAGCATAGATCTATCATGGCAAACAAGGCAATTTTAAATAACTTCCCAAAAGAAAAATAAATCTTGTGCCATATAACAAAGATCTCACGTTTTACTCCTAAGAAAAGCACATCTTTTCAGAGTTTGTGGCCTCCGTACATTGCCGTCTTTACCTATTTACACCAATTTTCATCACCCAATGCAGGAAAATATTGTCCCAAATTCATGATTTAAAATCTGCTTTGGCATCATTGACCTCTGATTCGTGAATTCTTTACTTTGCTCTTATAAGTGGTTTTACTAATTGAAACAGCTCTATAAAGTTCATCCTGGCGTTAGACTCTTTGTAAGTTTGATCTAGTTAACAACGTTTTTTGGATGATGTGGTTTCTGCATCCTGAAGCTTTCTGCAACACCAGCAGAGCTACAAACCAACAGCTGTCTATGAAAGGTGTTAAACAAGAAAACACGCTGAGCTCTTCCTGAATAAAGTCAATTAAACTGAGCTGCGGCTTTTCAACTTCAGCCAGTAACTTAAACAACATCTTTAAAACGTTTAACTCAAACACTCGGCACATCTTTTATCAGCCAATAACATCAACGTCTTTTTATTGTGAACTGAAAAACATTATCCACATCTTTAAGATCAGCGGTCGTTTACAGACGGAAACGAGAGCAACGCAAGCACAAAGCGTTATGAGGAACAGATATACTGTAAAGCGCCTTTAGGAAATAAACATTATGTGAGATCTCAGCAGATCTTGGTAATATTTTACTCCATTTTTATTTGCTGTATGCAGATTTTTCTCATGAAGACGAGAATTATAAAAGCTCCATAAAAAGGTTAAAAAAAAGATCTAATCTCACCTGGGATGTGCTCTCCTCCGTAGGTGATGTTGACGTCGTAGAGGCCGGGGGTGTAGGGAATGTACTCCACGCTGCAGCTTCCATCTTTGTTGTCTTTGCAAGACATCTTTGACTCTGACGGACCCTCCACAGTGATGCCAAGACCGCCAATACCAGCCCCTCTGGTAATGGATCAAATAACATGCAATCAGCAATAGTTTGAACCTCAAGTTAGAGACTTAAAAAAACAACAAAATGCTTCACAAACATTTTACTATGAAACTTTACATTACCTGGTGATGATGTTGAAGTTGTTGGGCTTGTCGGTTAAGGCTGTTTCGAGCCCAGGGCCGGTGGCCACCACCCTGCTGGGGTCACATCCCTCCGACACAGAAACCTTGAACGGGCTCTTGGGAACCGGTGTGTCGTCGTACATAACCTGGACGCTGTGGACGCCTGAAATACACACCGAGATAGACAGCAACCAGTTCATCACACACAGTAAGGAGTTGTAGATGTAAAGATTACAGGTTTAATATTAATTAAATATCTCAGTCCTGACTCGTCAACACATTTGGGGCAGGTGTGTTACCGTTCTCAAACGGAGTGTACTCCACGTCGTAGGTCCCATCAGCCTTGTCGGTAACCACACAGTCTGTCAGCGCTCCAGACGGGTTCTTGACCTCCGCCCTCACGTGTTCTCCTCCTCGCCGGCTCAGAGGACGGGCGTCCACCGTGAATGCAGTGGTGGCTTCTCTAAAAACAGCTGGAGGGAAGAGTAGTGTATGTTAGCCTGGATCACATAAACATCTGCAGTTGTGCATCTGCTGCTGTGAAGAGAGTGTGAACCCAGATGGACCATACCTTTTCCCTCCACTCCAGGTCCAAACACTTTGACCTTAGAGGTGTCGACTGCAGGATCCACCATCACTTTAGCGGGGAAACCAGGGACAGTTTTGCCTCCGTACTTCAGCAGCAGGGTGTACATGCCAGCGGTCAGAGGGATGTAGGTCACTGTGTAGGTCCCGTCTTTGTTGTCAACAACCTCCGTCTTCGCTTTCACACCTGAAACACGCGGTTGAGTTTTTACATTTAGATCACAGACCTGAAGACCGCCTCAATTTCTAAGACGTGAGTTTTTCTTCTCGAATGATTTAAACAGAAGAAAAGCTTTGTGCCTGCTGAAACACTCGACATTACTTAGTGAAAGTTGAGAAACTTTGATCCCAATAACAGAAGTTTTATTCATAAAAGGATTTTTTTTGTCAGTTTTGTAGAATACGATACATTTTAGCATAAAACTTTTAAAGGACGATGTGGTTTCACCGTTGAGTCAGCCTTGGAAACTCTACTTAACAGTGAACAGAATTAGCTTTTTGTCAATATTAATATAAAGTTATGTAGTTAAGAACTAGGAACTTTTTTTTTTAAAGCCATTGATTATTTCTTGCAGTTTGGCAGATAAATTCAAAACTCAGATGTTGAAATACGCTTTAACACACCAACAGTGAGAAATAACAGTATCTGCTTACAACTGTATAACCTACATTATAGTTAATATATTGTTTACTGGTGAATGAAAACAGTGTTGTTGTTACCGGAGCCAGTGGGACTGGACGAGTCTGGAGCAGCCTCCAGGGTGAGTTGTCCCGGTCCAGCTCGAGAACAGTCCACGTTCACTACACTGGTCTCTCCAACCTGCACACACACACACAACAAGCTGCATCAGACTTCAAACTTTATTTAAATCTTTAAAAAATAGACATTTTATGCAACTGGAAAGATGTTTAAGATGTTCCTCATAAAAGAAACACTACAGAGTTTTAGACAATTTAACTATACTGATGGTTTATGTTCTGACCATCAGTTTAAATTATTTAAACTTTTTTTCTTTGAAATCGTGTTTTTTCTGCTGGTTTGGTGTAGTGGCCTGTCTATCCAATCTCACGGCTCTCACCTTGGCTTTCTTCAGGCCTGACCCCGACGCCACCACCTTGGAGGGGTCAAAGGGCATCTGAATGTCGGCTCTGAACGGTGAGCCGGGGATGTGGACCTCCTCAAACAGAATGTTAACCAGGTAGTCTCCGGGCTCAGTGGGCAGGTAGGAGACAGAGCAGGTCCCGTCGCCGTTGTCCGAACACTCGATCTTGGCCTCAGTCGGCCCTTCCACCGTCAGCCCCAGACCTCCAGTCCCGGCACCTTTGGTGTCGATGGTGAACTCTGCCTGGTCCCCGACCAAACCTCCCTTCAAACCTGGACCGAACGCCTTCACCTGGAAGGAAGAAACCAGAGGAGCTTATAACGGTGCAATGTAGCCGCTTTTATATTGACATTTTCTGTTGCTGTATTATTTTCATGTATTTAGTGTTTAGATGTATCTCATTGACCTGCTTCTGAAGAATGTGTTGTCCTTTTTATCATTTAAGTTTATTAAATTGATCAGAATTTTTTTTGCACATTATAAAAGTCATTTTTGATTCATACAATGTAGCTTTTTAGCCTTTTTGATTTCCTGCTGACTAGAGCCTTTTCTTTTTCTAATGCTACTTATTCTCATTAAACATGTTATGTATCTTTATATTATATTATACTATAAAGACTGAGATAAAACAAAATAAATAAACTTGAAGGAAAAGAATAGAAACAAAGAATTAAAAAAAATAAAGGCTTTCTTTTTAAAATGGGGATCAGATGCTGACGTTACCTTGCTGGGGTCTGGAGGCAGCTGGGCCTCCACAGGGAAGGGGCTCCCAGGGACTGGGTGTCCATCATAGGTCACATTGACAGCGTACACACCCTCCTGTGTGGGGGTGTAACGGACCGTACTGACATCTGCTTTACCAGGCTGAGGCTGCACTTTACAAGGTACCGCCCGCTGGCTGGGACTCAGCTAGTAAGACACAAGCACACACACAGTGAGGAACATTTTAACTCCCAAGATTGAAGTAACACCACAGCTTGCCTTTTAAAGTAATCTGGTGATATTCTATAAAAAGATTAAGAAAAAAGAGTTTAAACTTGTCTTAATTGCACCTTGAATGTATCATAGTTTGAGTTAAAGGTTTAAAACCAAAAAATTAAAAAAATCAATGTGTGCCTAGATGGGCTTATTGACTATCTCTAACTAAATAATATGCATAATCTATTATAAAACTAAAACAAAGTCACATTGTCAAAAGAATTTAGAGTAAAGCAAATGCTCTTATGAATAAATTTCAATCCAATGAGAGTGGTAGTTTGAGACATTTAGATCACTGTATCTGTTTAAAAGTTGACATCTGGCTGACAGATGTTAGGAAAAAAGAGGATTACATGATTGTCTGTTTGAGTAAGAGTGAATCTGAGGGTGAAAGACCTGAAATGATCTTTATATATATATACACATCTCCTTGAATTGGATCTCATAATAAAAGTACAAATTTGGAAATGTTAAACTCATGAATTGTGAGAAGCCCAGTTTCTTGCAACACAGGAGCCACAAGGGAGCAAAGACTTGAGTGGGTTTCAGTTCTGATGTGTTTGAAGCTTATTGGAAACTAAGTGAAAAACTGAGGAACTAACAACGCCATCTCTGACACTCACCAGTGACACCTCCAGTTGACCTTGACCTCCTGCTCCCTTGGTGCTCACCACAAACTCTTGTTCCTGGTTGACTTCCACTCCTGAAAGATAATTATCAGTTTAAAAACAATGTAGAAACCAGTCTTTTATTAAATCAGTTTGGAGGTCCGGATCAACACTTTTTCATGTATGTTTTCTCTGGAAATAGAGAAAGACTGATTTCTTACTTCCTTCCAGGTTGTCAACAGTGATTTTGTCGAGGTCCAGCGGAGCAGCGACCCCGACTGTGAAGGGGCTCTTGGCGATAGGATCTCCTCCAAACGTCACCACTATCGTCATCTCCCCCTGAAGACACATGCAACATGCATATTCAACGCTTCAACAATTCAAAAGCAGTCAGTAAGAATAAAGGAGGCGATGCACGGTTGACTTTTGTTGTAACGTGAGATGGGTTATGCGGCTTTGCTTTCTTTTCTATTTTGATTTCGAGCCAATGGTGACTGCAAACAGCTTTCACTGGCTCTGTTATTTCTGGTCTGTCATCGTGACTGTGGACAATTTGGGAACAAATAACGTAATTTTACGCTGATCAAAGCCACAAATCCCAAAAACGTGTGCATTCATGTTACATGAGTGTATATCTGACATTAATTATGCGCATGTTGCACTAATTTCATGCACCTGTCATTCATGCTTGCATTTAATATACATGAATGATGCAGTTTGCATTGAAGGTGTGTATTATAAACACTTGTTGTACAGGTGCACATTTGACATACCTGTTGTGCAGGTGTGTATTTGACAGTATGAGAGTAGTCGTAGTTGTCGATGATGTCAAAGTCTTTGACTGGAGAGGAGAAAGTAACATCCAACGGTGCTTTACCGGCTCCTTTAGTCACCACTGTGAAATGAGTCGGCTTACCGCTCTCTACACCTGCAAGAAAGAGAGAGAAAAACAAAAGGAAAGGTGAAGTCAAGAAGATGCATGTACTTAAATAGTTTGAGGAGAATAGAAACAAACACAATTTTCAAATCTGTATACAAATGTGTCATTGTTTAATCTTTATTGCATGTGTGTCTTACCATTTCGAGCCAGTCCAGGACCGTCCGCTTTCACCTTCGATGCATCATGAGAAGGTTCGACTTTGATGTTGAAGGGGCTCTGTGGAACTTCCTGCAGGAAAACAGTAACGGAAATTAAACAGAATTAACTTTTAACTACCACAACAAATTTTAATCATAGTTGTTTATTTTACCCAGAGTGTGTGTGTGTGTGTGTGTGTGTGTGTGTGTGTGTGTGTGTGTGTGTGTGTGTGTGTGTGTACCTTGTCAGTGAACAAGACTTTAACGGTGAGTCTTCCAGCAGCAGGAGGTATGTATTTAACTGTGAAAGTATCATTGGCGTTGGGGATGATGTCAAACTCCACGTCTGCCTCTTTGTCACTGGCCATGTTGGGCTCACACTTAATGCCCACACTGACGTCACCTGATGTGAGAACGAACACACAAAGACACACACACAGCAGAGTTGAAGCAAAATGCAAAACACATTGTCGAGAGAGCAGATGAACAACTATATCTTGTACAGATGGATTCATTCTTTCCCCCTCTACTGTTATAACAAGCTTTCTGAGAAACTAGACCCATGTTGGTGTCAGTTGTTTTTTTTTTTTACCCCCATAGTGTCACTGACTGCCACAAGGGGGTGCTAGACTCTTCTTGTTTACCCTTACTCACTCATTTCATTAACCCATATCAGCAACACATTGCCCCTTGGATGCTTGAGTATATTGTTTCAGTCTCTAACGTAAACAGTCTCAACTATGCAGCACTCGGCGTTCCTTACTGAACTGTCGATCACAGCAGAGGAATTCAGAGAATGAAAGAAACAATGAATGGTGAATATTGTTCAAATGAGGTTATGATCTGCAAACTGACAACTCCAGTCATTTCAGTACCAGATACTAACTGCTGCAGGTGGCTCTAAAAAAATGTGTGGATTGAAGAAACAATGGATTCCAATAGAGACCGAGAGACAACACAACACAAAACAAAACAGAGAAAAAATGAATGAGCAATGGTTTACCTATCTGTATATGTAAACTAACACAGGTTTCTCTTGAAAACAAGATTCATATATCAATGAGACCTGTTTAAACAAACGATTAAATAAATAAAAACAAAAATGTCCACAGAAACTTCTCAAACAACTACATATTCCCACCATTGTTTCATAGATTCACATTTTTTGCCAATAAAATTGCTGAATAAGCCACTTTGTCATGAGTTTTGAATGCAAATGAAGTGTGTGTGGCTCTGTGGTTATTGGGTTATTCTGCAGCAGTAATTTGAGAAGTTTGAATAGATGTCTTGCCACGAGAGTTGGGTATCAAATCCCAGCATGTGTTTGGTTCTGAGAGACATGGGCCTTTACCCGGACACCAGGCTTTCTCCATCATTGATCTGTTGTCACATGAATTCGATCAAACTGAGAGCCATTTGAAGCAAAAATCAGTGCAATGTTTTTCCCCTTTCACTCTAAATCAGATTACAGTGGCAGATTTTAATAAGAAACGTCATTAATAGAAACTTCAGTCAATATTTTTCCTATGTATATGTGATGTTCAATGTCAGACAGTGATGAATTATCGGTGACTCTGCAGCTTCTATCGGCTTTATGGAGCTTTGTAGTGAGTTTCAGCTCATTGTGTAGCTGTCTGGCTGCAACTTTACTGTTTTACTTCATTAAGCGCTCTCATAGTGTCGTTTTTGGCAACAGCGGGCAGCGGTTTTCAGAGAAAGGGCTATAAAAAGACACTGTTCACTATCTGCTCAGCATCAAATATATGCAAATATTCAGTTAGCTGTCGACAAGCTGGTGAACATAGTGGAGTATTTGGCAGCCACAGAGCCAGATATTTCCCTCAGGAGTTGGTAGAGAGCAAAAACAGAACTAAGAGAGAGTGAATATTGGACTTATTTTAACCAAGTGGACAGAAACGCGACTCCAAATGAATTATAATGTTGCTCTGTAATTGTCAGATGTGGAAATAAGCAAGTTCAACATATCAACTCAAAAGGTGATGATATGTCAGTGTGGAGTTCACAACTTGTTTCCGCTGCCCCCAAGTGGCCAAAAAAAAGCAGTTTAAGTTCTAAATGTAGTTCATTAATAATTAATTGTATACTCTTTGTTTTGAGGACGTTTTAGAGAGTTTTGTAAAATATGTAAAGTCACCAAAGAAAGCAGAACATTTACATAACTGTTACCATACTTGATTTGGTACAACATCCTGAGGGATGTCGGGGAGGTAGTGGAAAAGGTCTACATGTAAGCCAGTAAAAAGCACTTCTTGACCCATTACAAGGCCAGTATAGACATTAAAAAAAGAGTTGGTATGTAGCTACAGTGCTGTGAATTCTGGATGACTGCCACATTTATTATCTGGGCATTAACACAGCTTAAACATGTCCGGTGTAGACAGTCAGGGGGAAATAGAGACACTGTGAGTAGTTGTGGGGCAGAGGGGGGGGTCTGTGTTTAAATGCATTTTTTTGAAATATGTGACAGCCGCAAGCTGAAAAGGGACTAGTTAAATTTACTGTATTTTTGTACTTAAGGGGTGTGTAAAAACATGACGCAGTGTAATCTTGACAAAGAGTGTGGCGCTCGGTTCAGGAAGGTCAGAGTGATGAATTTCCTGTCAGGATGTTTCTGGCTTGAGATCATCGCTGAGACATACCAGGGAAAGGAAGGTGTGTGTGTGTGTGTGTGTGTGTGTGTGTGTGTGTGTGTGTGTGTGTGTGTGTGTGTGAGCAGAATATATAAAATGAATGTTTGTCTGTACATAACAGAGAGACAGCGGTGTGTAGAGTGTGTAGACGTCTTAAAGTGTGTAACGTCTTGTGTGTGTTGCTCTGACACAGATGGAAACTGCTGTCACACCAAATAAAACTGTCTGTGGGGATTTACTGTCTTAATTATTACTCTGCGTGTGTGCGTGTGTGTGTGTGTGTGTGTGTGTGTGTGTGTGTGTGTTAGGGGGGTTTTACCGTCTCCAGCTCCTGAACAGTCCACGGTAAAGTGTGTTGGCTCGTTGGCCTTCAGGCCGGTTCTCTCCACTCCAGGTCCGAACACCTTCACGTTCTTGGGGTGGCTGCCTTTACCGACATTCACCTACAAGCGGCGACAGGAAATGACATCACTTATTTTCATTAACAAAAGATTTTCCCGAACCACATCCTACAATGCTTAAAACAACACAGCAGTTAATCAGTTTTTTCTCATTGTTACAAGGAATGAAAACTCAATATGGAGTGCAACAAGGCTCCGTACGAGATCCACTACTTTATAGTCTTTATACTCTTAAGTATATACATACTCCACAATACTTAATACAACATTTCAACACATTTAGAAACATCTTGTACCAAGCATCAGAATATTTCCTTTGAGATGATTTCACTAAACTGTACGGATAAAGACGAAAGACCGCGGTAGAGTTTAGGTAACAGTGATAACATTTTAAACAGTAAAAGTATCGGCACAGATTGAACAGTTATTGCCTGTTCATCTGCATGTCAGCTGCCATAGAAAGTGTTTTTGTAATTGATTCAGGGAGGACACAGACATAAAGTCTCAACAATTGTAGATACTGTATCTCTAGGAGCCTAGCTAATGACCAACATAAACCAGTAAGCAGTAAACCAGGCTTGACTGTGGGTTTTTGAGCTGTAGTGCAGGACTTTTACATATAAAGGAACGTGTGTTACATTCAAGCTCTTACCAAGTTCACTGAATGCTGATTAAACCTATCAACACCAGATACATGTCTTTGTATTTCACAGTATACACAGTCTTTAAATCTGGGGTGCACCGATAGTGATGCATTTTATGTCAACCAGCATTGATTTGTTTCCCCTCAGATTTGCCAGAGAAATGTTTGCCGACCTGACCGATCCCAACGGGTGCTCAGCCCTCGGGTTGGGCATGTTCAACGAACTGCAAGGCATACTGGGTATGCATAGCTAAAAGATGTTGTCATTTTCGCTGTAGGGCTGTTATTATATCACTTCATTGAGTTTTATTATTTTTTCAGGCGAGAACGTAACCTTTATTCCCCTGATGCTTCTTGTTACAGCACCATCCTCTCTGCTACTGTCAACTTTCCCCCCTGCGGGACTAATAAAGGATTATTTATTATCTTGTTCAAAAACATGATGACACTAAGATTTTTGCTCAAGTCAACAGACGTCTCTTTAGTTTCTACTCCAACAAAGAGAATATGCTACATTACGTTAGCTCATATTCTAGCTACAACTTGCTACAAGCTGCACTGAAAAACTGATCATTCATTTCGAGTCCAAACTTGATCTCAGGAGGTAAAAAGTGTTATGAGTTCATAGATCTAGAAGCAGATCACATCTACAAATCTATCCAGCGATAAAGTTTTACACCTAAAATAACATAATGCTCAAAAGCAACTGACACAGAAACAAACTATATAACATCTTTTTTGTGTTTTACAGCTGTTTAAGGCAGCCATAAATAGCAGCAATAGGTAACTGTTTAAAAATGATTCAAACCATCCTGTGTGGTGGTATCAGTAAACTGGTCTAAGATGCATTAATACATAAGCTCAATCTTCCACTGGTATTCTTCTTTTCAAGAATAGCATTTTCTTTTTTATTTGCTCAGCTGCAGCTACAGTATAAAAGTATTATTTGTCACTTGGCACACACACACAGAGCTACAATGTTTTATGTAAACATGTAGTGATATTTATGGTCGGTGCGATGTTTGTTCAGTCAAAGTCAACGGTCTCTTTCCTGTCTTCTTTCAAATGAAGTAACAAAAGACTAATTCTGAATAGAGAGAAAGTGAGTTTAAACTGTAAATACTTCTGCATTTCTATTTTTGCCAACTTTGAAACATGTTTCATTACTATTTCTATTTTAATACCATAATAAAAATTATATTATATCATAAAAATCCTTATTTGTGGTTGTTTCCTGTTAATAAAATTACAGAGAAACTAATATATGTGACATTCATCATCTATTAATCATTTTGAAAAACGACCAAAATGATGATTAAGACATCATTAAGGTTGTAAAAGTCATCAAACTTTAAAGCAAATGAACCAAACAACACAGTAAAACATTTAAATGAAACATCAGAATTTATTTTGAAACCGAGGCTGGTTTAAATTATATAAATGACTCTGGATTTTAGTACAGCTGATGATTAATGTGAGTTTCAGTCAACATGCTGGTTACAGATTTAGATTTGGTTGTTCATTGCTGTTAGACAAAAATGCAATCATTAAAAAAATTATTGATTCAATTAGCCTTTGCAAAACTAATTCAGGAGGTTTTGCTTTAAAGTTACGTAGTGATTTAACATTTTACACAAATCAAAAGTCAATAGATTCACACGTTACAAAGAAAACTAGAAGCCAGTCTGCAAAGCTGCATCAACACTAAGCATTTATTTAACTTATAAGGCTTAAAATCATTCTTCTCATCTATTTACGTTTATCAGCTGTCTGCCCCCCAAAGTTTTATCAGTCAACCTAAGGGTCATTCCGTGAAATCGGTACATTTTGCGTCCCAGAGAAATAATCTGTCATAAAATCACTATAATACCAAATACACACATAATTTAAAAACTTAACATTAGTATGTCTTCTATCATCAACACTACCTCAAATTTAAGTAAATTAAATATTACTTTCCATAGTTAAATTTGCATTTATGTTGATAAGGCAGGGATTTTCGCCTGTCCCTCACTATGAAAGTTATTTTTCAGGTCTTTTTAGTTGTTACTTGTTGTTGGAAAAATTATACAATTTTCACATTTGTATATTGTTCTAATAGTAATCTCATTGTTAAGCAAGGTTTTCAGCATGAATACATGTCATCTTTATAACATTTTAATCATTTTATCAGTGTCCCCTGATTTCATGTCAACCCTGTTACTGACACAAAAAAACCTCTGTAAAATAAAGGCACATTCCAACAGTGACATCATTCACAGGAAGTTACATCATTTACAGGAAGAGGATTTTCAACAGTTAAAACACAACTAAGTTTCTCTCTTCTATAATGTATAATTTTGTTGTTTTATGAGATTGTTGGGGTGGGGGACATCATACAGCGTCATTACTGTTACCAATTTGTAACATATTAATTAAAATAATAATTTGTATATCTTGATATTTACCATATCTAAAAGTAATATTCTTTCAAACTGTATGACATGTGCTCTTGTGACCTTGAACATTAGCTAGCTAGGGGCAAATTAGCTTGAAATCGTCAATCCTGTTACTGTCAGACCTGTTACTTTTCCAGAGTAACAGGAGTGACACTGATTAGATTTCACTCTAGTCACACAGTTTAAAACGTTTATTTAGATAAATTGCTAACATTTTAAAAAGTTATCTTGTGTGTATCATTGAGCTGATGCCCATATTATGAAATCTGGGTGACATATGAGCATTTATTACAGTCTTAGTAACATTTGTTAGTATATGCATCTAACATTTTATTGAGGTTGCTTTCTTATTATAAAGATAATGTAATATTGTTGTTTTGATTAAATTGTTTATATGTATACTTCAATACATTTTTACAGATGCTATTAGTATGCGTGACCAAACTCTGAGCCAATCTAGTGCAGTTGATTGGACTAGTACAGACATCATTGGAAAGTGGTGTATGGTCAGGTATGATGGTGACATTTACCCAGGTATTGTCATTGCAACAGATGACACTAACATCCAGGTCAAATGTATGCACAGTGGAGGTCCAAATTAGTTCTATTGGCCTATTCATGATGATGTAATCTGGTACCTCTATGACGATGTGCTTGGCTTCATCCCAGCCCCACTACCAATCACTGGTCGCCATGTGGCGATCCAAAGCGATATATGGTTGGATCTTACAAAGTAAAATGAGAGATATCTCCATTGAATGTGCATATCACATTCATAAATTTATTTGTGAAGTAGTTCTCCTGTTCTGTTTTCAACACTTTATCTCCGTTTCTTGTTAACATTAATTATAGTATGGTTACATTCTAAGTTTTGAATCTCATTTTCCTATGGTGCTACCTCCCTCAGTGACAGGAAAGTATTACTTTAATGTGGTTTTGCATTCACCATGTTATTATTTACCTATTTAACTTTGATGGAGTTTTTACCTAACTCAATGTGAATTCTGTTACCTACTTCAAAAAGACTTGTGATGTGTGATAGGTCTTTATGGCCTGGTTTTAATGCCAGTTGATTTCTCTGACCAGTGTAGTGAGGATCAGTTTCAATTAAAGTAACATTCTTCTAAATCTCTTGTTAATCATGTATTTGTGTAAATACTACACTACAGAACCTCACCCCTATCTTGTAATGTTAAAGAAAATGAAACCAAATACCAGCTAAAAGAACTTTGTCTGGAATTCATGATCCCGACTACAAACCCCTCAAAACATTACATTTCTTAGAATTCAATATGCTTCACTAATATAACTATGCAAATTCCATGCTACTGCAATTTAAAAGATAGTTATTTATAAGGTATAATAATAACAACAATAATAATAAATGCAGTAATGTTTTTAAAAGATACAAATATGTACAGTGTGCTGAACAATGTGTCCCATCATTCCTGTTACTCTTGTCAGTCCTGTTACTTCATATGTCAGTCCTGTTACTGTCATTAATTTGATAAAAATGTAAAAATGATAATTAGAATGGCCACCCAGGTATTACCAATCCAAATAAGACTGTAAAATGTTTTGGAAACTACCTTTTATTCAATACTTCTCTCATAAAAATACATATATATCTTAATTAATATGTGGTCTCTTTTTAAATTTTTTATTTTCTTGGTCATCTGAATGATGAAATTGAAATTTTAAAAATATATTCATAATCTGAAATAATCCCAGTTTAATGAGGGACTGAAATACTGTCCATACATGTGTAAACTGTTAAACAATTCTAATTCCAAATATATTATATAGTAACCATTTTGTCCGTAACAGGGTTGACAGATACATTGTATCATGGAGTGGATAACATGTCATAAAATAAATAAAATAAATAGCCTGAGATGGCACCATATAATTTATTGTCACTTTAAGATGTCTTCTTTCCATAGATACTTTTAAAATTGTGATAAAAATGATTTTATATTTTAAATTCTGAAAGTTGAAAAGGTACCGATTTCGTGGAATGACCCCTAACTGTGGTCAAATCTCAACATCACCCTCACAAACAAACACTAAAGATGACTCAAACATCCAGAGATTAACATATTAGAGATGTAGTAACTATCCAGAACATGCTAGCACAAGCCAGCTATTGTTTAGTTAAAGATCCAGTTTTGTTGAATGCATTTGTTCCATTTACTGTTAAACAGGCTGCAGATAATGCATCTGAGGAGCAGCTTAACCTTTTAGCAAAGCAGGTTAACTGCAGAAATTCATATATCAAGGTCAGCAAAGTTCAATTTCGACACTGAAGTTTGGACAGATTTACTTTACCCCACTTAGTGAATCATTTAATTGTTGCAATTTCACTGCAATTAAATGGTTTCGCTCTGAAATTTCACTCTAAGTAAGTGCTGGTAGAACTGAGTCTGTTTGGCTGCAAAGAACAATAAACTTTTGTCCTTTTTTTTTTGCCACAGGCGGAGAGACGTGGGTGGTTTTCCTTATGGCCAAATCTGATTGTTAACTTTACAACATCTATCTCACAAAGCACCAACATCACAGTAAAACCTTTGTTAGCAAAAGTAACAATGCTGTTTTATAACACGATCGATCATAATCATTAAAAACTGCAGTTATGTGTTGTTTTCCATCATAACGGTGACTATGAGTAACTAAGTGAGGTCGGCTCAGGTTTCCACCATGAACCTCTCCTTCCACGCTGGCTTCTTTTCATTCCCATTTTTTAATGAAAAGGTGTCTCTGCTGTACTGCATGTTCCCGGTCTGGCTGAGAGCTGGGTGTGACTGTTTACTCTCTAATCCATCTACTGTATCAACATTAAAGCTGCGGAAAGGTGCAGTCGGTGCAGCTCACAACAAGCCTGCTGAATCATCTCTATGACATCAGCCCTAAACCTGGAATAATACTTTAAGACATGTACAAACTTCCCAGGACCATCTGAAATGATTTGAGGACCAGTACAAATACTTCTGAACTTTTAGAGAGTCAGAACAAGTACTTTAACGGCTTTTTTAAAACTTTAATAGCTGAGGAAAGCCTGTACAATATAATAAAGCCAGATTTCAAGTTTCAGACAGTTTGATAGCAAATAATGTGTAATCTGCTTGAAATTTCACTATAGAAAAAAAACCTTCAAAACTACACCATCATCTTCATGTTATATCTTTCTGACTTTGTACCCTTGTCGTCTTATCAACACAAAAAGAGGAATGCCAACTCTCGAGGTCTGTCGACATCGTGATAAATTCCTGAGCAGCACACAGACACATTGTCATAGATAACTAAGGCGCATTGTCAGTCTCTCATGAGACTTGTTTACCCTGCAGGTGAAACTCTAACACCTTATAACCAACAGGGAGAAGGGAAGACAGCTGATAAACTAATTCATAACTACAAAAATCTACCAAACAGTGATTAAAAAAACACTTTTCTTCATTCAACAGAAATAAAATCTTCTTCACAAGAAAATATTGATCATGTGCTGTTAAGATGACAACAGAATTTCACTGATCTGAACCTCTCATGCTTCCCAACTCAAGGTTAAATATAGAAATCTGCTATTTAACCAGAACATTTGGAGCCAATGTTTTACAGCTTACAATCTCGTGTTATAAAGTCATCTCTGCCCAAACATGTTTGCATTCTCTGATTTATTCTGGAGTCAATGTTTCATGAGCTTCATTTACCTGCTTTACCCAAAAGGGTGTAACACCTTGCAGGTTTAAGCCATCACCCAAAAATGCATTTAGTATTACTATTGCTTATTTTCTCCAGTTTCCTTCTCACTGTCATTGCTACAGAATTGTTGACAGGATTCAATCCCTTTAAATCATTTAGCTTTGATCAGAGAAGTTCAGATGAGTGAAGTTCTGGTGCAAAAAGTGTTTTAAAAAAAATACAAAAAGCAAAAGTTTGTTACAGTGCATGATCAGTGGTTACAGTGCAGGGCGGGTTAGTGCATACTGGTGGTTAAACTAATCTTCAGTAACAATCAACATCAAACATACATTTAGTTAGTTTTTTTTTTAAATAGTTTAAAAATGTATGATTAGTGAGGTTATAAAAAGGTTGATACAGTGCACAGACAGGTTACAGTGAGGTTAATAAGGTGAATAAATGCAAAAAAAAGAATCAAAATACAATAAAGTTTGTTAAACATAAAAGTGTAACTGTGTTTGTGATCATATTAGTAGACAGTGGTGAGAGGCAGATGTGCTTTTTCAGTCATCAACAAAAACTTCATGGTGTTATTAAAAGGAGAGTGTCAGAAGATGGTTTGAAATGAAAGTCTGGATCATTTATGTAAACATGTTTTTTCAGTTCAGAGATTTTAAGAAATTAGAAGAACACCAAAAACTAACATTTAGCTGTCAAATGTCAGAGCTACTATAACTGCACCTAACCAACCAGCCAGTTAACATTAGTTCTGTTTTTGGCAAACGAGCCTACTGGTTAGTTAGCGAGTAACAGTTCAGATGTAATAGTTATTGGAACATTTTTGGGAAAAAATTGGCTTGGATGAGAAGATTTTAATCTCATGTCTGTTTGCTCCCCTAAACTAGCAGGACACCATCCACACATGAAAACCTATAAATAACACCTTTGTATGTTGTTATGTTTAATCAGTACACAAACTATTTTTTTGCAGTTTTAAAAAGGAAAGTAATTTTTTTGGAACTATTTCTTGACAAACAGCAGCGTATCCCTCCGCCCAACACTTCTGTGCAGAGTCTCTTGCTGAAGTCTGGGTTTCTAGATACAGTCGGTATACAAGCATGAACAAAGACTTCAGGGTTTTTTTTTTCCTCTAATCACTTCATGGATTTATTTTTGTGCAACTAAACTAAAAGCTGTACCTCTCCTCGGTATATGTAGTGATGATAATCACAGGCTTCTTACTTTTAATGCCCGCACCGTTACGCTTTGACTGGACTGTCTCAACACTTTTCTTGGGAACAGTCTCGACAAACTCGATTAAAGGCTCTGATTTAACCATCGTGGTGCTTTTTGCCTTTACCAAGGGAGGAATATCACCTCCTGTTGTAACAGGGAGCTGTGATTGGCTGCTTACCCTGAAGGGGCTGTTGGCGATGCTGACTCCTCCCCAGGCGACGGCCACAGTGTGTTTGAGAGGCGAGTTGGGCGTGTAGGAGCAGGCGTAAAGCCCGTTACCTTTACTCCTCGCCTTCACCTCCACAGGAAGTCCCTCCGCATCCTGACAGGAAGACAAGACAGTTTAAGCTACAAATTCGTCATGAAATCAGACTCTCAGACGGCTATTCATGGCCAGCACAGCCATTTAATCTATTTATACTCTGTATAATAGGATATAATAGGATTAAAATTAACTTCACTTTGTATTCATTTATTATGTTTGTCTATTTAACACAGACCACACAGATAAACATCATCACATACAGATAAGCAATGCAACAGATGTAATGTATATGGGGCATCAAACTGAAGCTAATTTGCAACCTCACATGCACGAGGGATTTACAGGAAATGATGCAGGATGAATCTAATTATTTAAATCATGTAAGCATGAATGCTATTAATTTTATGACGAGATGGTTTGATACTTCACACATGAAAGAAAAACAGTCGTTATGTTGTTTTTTTTGTATTTACTGCCGTGTGACTTTGATGTCTGAGCTGGATGAAGGCGAGACTTACAGTGTTGAGTGAAGCCAACAACTGCACAACATCTGTCTCTGTTGAGTGTTTGATGGTTATTATTTTCTGCTTTAGATCATTATCCAAAATAAATCAGTCAGCAAATGAACTGTTGTCTTCCTCTCTCTCTCTCTCTTCATCTGAGCTGCCAGTGCTCATAATTCATCCATTATTTGTTTATCACTTGTCAACGGGCTGCTGGAAGAGAGTTACATCCTGTTTTCTGCTGTGATGACCAAATAATGATTTCCATGTTCTGAAGGTTAACAAGCTAAATGATCACTCAATTAAAAGAAATAGAGATTCATCTATAATGAAGATAATCGTACTGGAAAACCTAAGTTGAAATATAATTGTAAGCATTCAGTCGGCTGCAAATGAGACAGAAAGCTGTTCAAATACCCATACGAGATAATCTACATGTGCAGCATTAAACAAATAACCCTTTGTTGACTTTAAAAGGCGCACGTGTCTGTATTGATTGTTGTACGAGTGGATTTCTGTATCTTACCTGAGCTGTGATCTTCAGAGGTCCGTTCCCAGCATCCTCTGCACTGACAGTGAACTCAGCAGGTTGGTTGACCAGACAGCCGGTCTTCTCGAGACCCGGTCCGTAAGCCTGGACCTGCAAACACGAAACCAGTTAAACACATATCTCAATACTGGAGCTAGTCTTCTGTCTCAATAAAAGTGATTTATTGGTTAGTCGATGGATTCAATTAACTGGTAACTATGTTGATGATTATATAATCATTTAATTCATTTTTCAAGTAGAAATACCAAACTTTAGCTGGTATGTGCTTCTCAAATGTGATGATTTAATGCTTTACTTTGTCATACATGGTAGTAAACTCAATATTTGTATGCATTTTTCACAGTTTTTTTGATATTTTATAGGTAAACCGAGGATACAATCAGCAGATGAATCGATAATAAGAATAATTGTTAGTTGCAGCTCTGGTCTAAATAGTTAATTTCAGTATAAAATTAATAACTAAATTCACATAATCATTTTCAACTTTACCATTTCAGTGTTTATATTTCAAAACAACTAAAGCTGCAATTAATCAATCAACAACTATTCTGATAATCAAATAGTTGTTCAAGTCATTTTTAAGAAAATATGATGATTTAATAATTAAATGTGACATTTTTCTTTTAAAATGAATTGAATGTTTTTGGGATAATGTCAGAATAAGACATCTGTATATGTCACCTTGTGCTTTAAAGATATTATGATACAACATTTTTAACATTTCTGATGTTTTATTGACCAAACTATGAAGCGAGAAAAATAGCTGGCAGATTAATCGATTATGAAAATGAGTTCTCGATCTCCCCAAACCATATTTTATTGTAAGTATAAAAGTACAAGAAGAAACTGGTAATTCAAACCGTTAAACCAGTAATAAACCCGGTCACAGCTCTTTGTGTCATGCTGACCTTTTCCGAGTTGCTGTCATGGTTGTCGGGGACGATGCAGGCCATGAAGGGGCTGTGTTCGATGTCTTCTTCGTCACAGGTCACGTGTATGGCGTACTCGCCGGGCTCCGTCGGCCAGTAACGGACATCACATGACCCGTCGTCCTGGTCCTCGCACTCGATCTTAGCCTGAGAAGGTCCCTCGATGGCAAAACCTGAAGACAGGAAGCAGGTCAGATGGGACAAGATACAGCTAGAGTGTGAGTTAGGGTTGAGATGTGATGGCATTTAATCAAATCTGAAGTTTCAAGTCATCAAACCTGATCTGAATGTTTTTTGTAATCTTTTAGAATTTGTAACTAAACTTAAAAACAATAAACACTCAAAGACTGAACTAATATCTGTACTTTTTGTTGACAAAGAAGGCCGAAACTGTTTTTAGAGGCAGCCTTCTTAACACTCAACCTACCGAAAATGAGACGTGTAGCAAAAGACAAAATGAGTAAATGCATTAAAAGTAGCAGCTGTTGCTCACTGACGTAAACCTTATTCTTCACCAGCAACTAAATTAAAACCATTAGGTTGATGATCATACGATGTGATACATAACATATTTAAGGAAGTGGGGATGTGTCTATCAGAGTCTGATGGGGAAAAAAATGAGTCTGAGAATTTGAAAGTCTTCCGCTGATTCAACATCAGAAGACAAACATCAGCCTGATAAATAAAGTTAAACCACAAATAAACCTGTTATGTAGAAAGTGAAACGAGAGACACTCACCCAGCACTCCGACATCAGAGCCGACAGACTCCACTACAAAGGCGGCAGGTTTACCCACAATGCCTCCCTCCAGGCCCGGACCCCAGGCTCTGATCTGCTGAGGTCCCGCCTCCTGACCCACCTTCACTTCGAATGGACTGAAACAAAGGAGCGAGAGAAAAAAATACATCAGCAAAATGCCAAAAATCTACTGCTTTGTTGCTGCTCTTTCTGCAATGTGGAAAAGCTATATACAGTACGTGTAAGTGTGTGTGTGTGTGTGTGTGTGTGTGTGTGTGTGTGTGTGTGTGTGTGTGTGTGTGTGAGAAAACACACAGTATGACCTAACCCATGAGGTCACACACACAAAAACATATAAATTAACAACCTCAGTGCCTCACAGAGTTGTAATCCAATCTTTAGCAGTTACTGGCCTTACATATACTTATTTCTTGTGTGTAGTGTGTGTGTGTGATCTTAGTAGGAAACTACATTCACTATAAATAAAACTGTCTGTATAGTTTTCCTGTCTTCATTACATACCAAACACTGAATTTTTTCCTTTTACCTTTTTCAAAATGTCCAAAAATATACTTCTCCACCTCCTGCTGCTGCTGCTGCTACTAATAATATATCTTATAATTAATCACACGATACTCATACCATTAAACATACTATTTGTATATTTCAAACATAGATTTTTGATCAAAATTGTAATAGCTTTAAAAAAATGAGTACAATTTTTATCTAGGTGATAGCGCCCCGCATATCAATGTTCTCAATTGAATGTTGGCACTTTAGTTACGTTACTTTTAGTACCGACTGTGTACTTTGTAATTTGATTGATGCAAAATATGTGTGGATGAGCAATAAAGATGATTTGTTATATCACTTCACTTCCAGTTTGGAGCACTTTGATTTATGTTGTAGGTTTGAACCAGATGGAGGCCGACGTTATCGTCTCCATCTGTAATTTCTGCACCCTGGATGTTCCTCTCTGTCCTGATTTCAATTACTTCCTAACATACAGAGTAATGAATAGTAAAAGTATAGAGAAGTATATGAAATGTGCATAAAAGCCAGAGGTGGGAACTTACTGTACTTAATTTTCCAGGTATCTCTACTTTAATTGAGTATTTATTTTTTTGATGACTTTTTACTTTAATTTCCTACATTTGAACACAAATATCTGGACTTTCTACACCTTACATTGTCAGAACAGGCTCGTTACTTGTTTCAACCTCAGTGACTTTATAAAAGGAAGACATGACGGTGTATTAGGGCCGTATATGTAGGGTTGGGTATCGAGGTCGGTCCGGACATTCAATTTTCAGTTCAACGTTCAGCTGTCTCACTCTTTGCCTAACCTCTGATTCTTGCGTGTAACTTTAGTCCGATGATCTAACGCTCACTTCTGGATGAAATAAAGCAGAAACACGCTCAAAATCCCCAAAGTTTTGAAGTTAGCCTTCTCATTGTGGGAACTTTCTGATCGAGGATATGATGCCTGTACATGTTTCTGCTCTGGATTATCACTAAACTTTGTGGAGTCGTGACAGACAGACCACATGATCTTCTCTGTCTTTCTTATTATGATTATTTGATTAAGTATTTACAAGTATTTCCTCTCCGTGTACAACTCCTGACCCATGTTTTGTTTGCCCGAGCGGGGCTACTCATCAGTATTTTAAAAATGACCTCAGCAGGCAAATTTGCGTTACTGCCAAAAATCTCTCAGTTGATTTCTTTTCCCCCCCATCTGGCTGGCTGCACATACATTTGGGGAAGTCCCTGCACCAATACTATAACTAATATCCACACCACAAAACACACAATATGTCTAATCTGAGAGGTGACAAAGAGAACACGAGGCCCAGACTTTAAGTCTTGGTGTCCCTGCGGATCCGACAATTCAGATCAGATGAGGTAATGTGCTGAGGTAATGGTAAATGGACTGTATTTGTTTAGCGCCTTTTTTCTGTCTTCCGACCGCTCCAAAGCGCTTTTTACACTACAAGCCACATTCATCCATTCACACACACTCATAAGCTGACGGCACAGCCTTCAGGAGCAATCTGGGGTTCATTATCTTGCCCAAGGACACTTTGATATGTTGACTGGAGGAGGCAGGAATCAAACCACTGATCTTCCCATTCATGGATGACCCGCTCTGCTTCCTTAGCCACAGCCGCCTCAGTGGCTTAAAGCACACACACACACACACACACACACACACAGACACACATAGACATAATCCCCTTTCAAATAGAGATCCCATATTATTTTAGTTAAGAAGACACATCATTATGCCAGCTTTGCTTCTTTTTTTTACACTGAATCAAACAAAGCCAGCATAATGCCGCCCCGTGTGTGATTTTTAGACAACATGCTGGCTTTCGGGAATCAGGCGCGATGTGTAACTCAGCGTCGGTGTCTAGTGTGTTTAGTTCCCCGTCCAGTAAATGTGACTACCTCTGCTCCCGGCTTAATGCTGAAACAACAACGCCTCTCCATTTAGTGCCTTCGTACTTTTTCTAGGCTGTGTGTTTTGAAAGAGTGTGCTGCTCACCTCTTTGGGATGTGCTGACCCCCCCAGGTGATGGAGACGGTGTATTTGCCAGGACTGTGGGGGTAATACTCATAAGAGAACACACTGTCCTGACTGGAGATCTGCTTCACCGGCTCCTCAATGCCCTCTGAACACACACACACACACACACACACACACACACACACACACAGATTAAACAGAGTAATCAGCACTTAAATCTCATTTTGAAAATAGTCTTAGTTGCCATTAAAAGCACAAAACCAGGGTCACATAAGAGGCAGAGGTAAACGAGTTAGAGTTTGCAAAGACGGGATGATCATATGTCATTATGCATGTGGAAAAATGTGCTGGTATTAAAGCCTCTACAGTTAAAAATCATACTCACTGGGTCCTTTGACGACCACCTTCAGTTCTCCGCTGCCGGCATTCTTGGTGTCCACCTTAAAGTCACCGACCTGTTTCACCCTCATCCCCGACGGCTGGAGACCACGACCGGTCGCCCTGCACGCCCCCGGCACACAGGCTGGACAGGAGGAAGAGAAAACACATGGAAGTGTGATGGGATGTTTTACAGTGTGATCAAGATTGTATTGTTTTCTATTGAGATGTATTTGAGCTCACCAGGTCCCACATCGACAACAAAGGGGCTCTTGGGGATCCCCACTCCTCCGAAGGTGATAGTGATAGTGTGCGGGCCGCTCTGGGTGGGCTTGTAGGTGCAGCGGTACGTGGCATCGCCCTTATCCTCCATCATCACCTCCACACTGTTGTCACGGCCCTGTGGGTCTCGGATTATGGCCGTCACGTCTCCTGTACCGGCCCCTACAGAGAAGATGTAAAGAGGAAACTTTATACTTATACTTCAGCTTCAGTCTGTGCTTATTGGAAACAGGAGAGTAATGTTTCTGAAATGTGGACACAGTGATCGCTCATGTTGAAAATATACTAATAAATTGAGGGGGAAAGTGTGTTTCATTGATTATGAATTCAACTTTTCATTTGTAAGAGAAATATTGTGTCAGTTCTACTTTTTTTTAGTCTAAATTTAAAATGTTAATTCCAGCCAAGTGTGTTTTTTAAGTGAGCAATACTTTACTTTAGCTACTGGATGTTCATCTGTTGGTTATACAGTATATACAGTAACCTAGGAGATATAACAGTGGTGCATGTCAGCCAGTCAAGATGCCTCCAGCGTGTGTGCTTAAATAAGATGCACTCTGCAAAATCCAACCAGTATGGTGCCAGTTTGTGCCAAGTCGGCGTCATTTTTACTACTTTGAATTGTGCATAAAAGTGTCTAGTGCTGCTTATGCCGACTTGATTTATAAGCTCTGTTTGACACGTCAGCAAAATACTACATGTACCGACAGCATCACAAATAACTACTGAAAACATTTTTTGCCTCAGCTCGTCATAGCAGCAAACACTCAGCAAGTTGTAAAGTTTATCACAGCATCTCTCCCACCTGCTGCTGTTTAATTATCAGGTGATAAAGATTCAACATGATATCTACCATCTCATAAGACGCCTAGACTCCAGTCGACCATGTTCCTCCACCCTTGCCACTACATGAAAAAACAGCCTGAACAACCAAATGGAGCACAGCCATTGAAAACAATCAGCATGGGTGTGTGCTGCCTGTATTTGTTGCCCTTTAAACTAACACTACTACTTACTGCTTAAATCGCTCTTACAGACGGCTCACAGATTGTGATCGCGCCGTTTAACATTTATTACCCACATCAGAGCCATGACATCACATCTTTTCTTACACTTTACACCATAAAACATCTGTGTTTCTTTGTTGCTGTGATTTCTCTGACCTGCAGTGTAGATTTCGAAGTAGGTGGGTCTGTTGGCGATGTTGCCCACAGGTTCGATTCCCGGGCCTTTGACCGTGACCTTAGAGGCGTCGCCCAGCGCCTTATCCACGCTCACCTCAAACGGACTCTTGGGAATCTGCTGGCCTGCAAACAACACTGTCACCTAGGAAACGAAAACAACAATTACACATAGTTGTGTCTTGGAGAGAAAAAAAAAAATACCTGAACATTTCTGATATATTCACAATATGTCTTTTCACTGATAAAATAAACTAAAACTTACTTCTACATATTGTTATGTCATCAAAAGGAATAAATTAGCAACTCTACGGAAAATGTAAATATAATGAATCAGCCCCAAATGTCCAAATGTGAGTATTTTTAAATCCAGATTAAAAACATTTCTCTTTTCATGTGATTATCATTTAGCCCTTTTAAAACACTCTAAATTTTAATCTTTCATTTGCACTATGTATGTTCTTTTAATAATTTTAAAAGCAAATCATAATTTTATGCTGCACTCTCATATTATGCTCTATTTTAGTCTATCTTTTTGTTTTCTTTCTCTCTTTCTATACTATGTTTTTATTTTATTATAATTGGGGTTTCTTGTTTTTAAATTGCGTGTTTTCATGTTTCCAATATTTACCGTTTAATATTTAGTTTTTTTATGTAAAGCACATTGAGTTGCCCCTGTGTATGAAATGCACCATATAAATAAGGCTGCCTTGCCTTCACAGCGCAGTGAAAGTTTTGACAGATCCTGTAGGACAAATGTCTTTTCTTTTCCAATCTCAACAGAATTTCAAAGGATTTAAGGATATAGGATTTTAAGTCAGAAAACAGCTTGGAATGTGTCTGTGGCGTCCAGGTCTTAAAGTCTTAGAGAACTCCTCTCACATTGCATCCAAACTGCATTAATTTTATTGATGGTTATATGTTCACAGAAGAAAAGAACAGGATCTTACTTTATGAGGTCCCATCACTTGAGGAATGTAGGTGACACTGAACGTCTTCTTGCCCTCGTTAAGCTCCGCCTTCAGCTGATCAACACAACACGCAAACAGATGTCAAACACATTTGTTCTTTTAAAGACTGGTCATTTGCCTGTTAGAGACCATAATTATTAAAGAGGAGGAGGAAGAGTGATTTACCTCCTCTCTGGTGCCGTCAGGTTGGTCCAGGTAGACGGTGACCTGACCATGACCTGCACTGAATGTGTCCACTGTGAACACAGCAGGACGCAGCACCCTGTTCCCTGTTGGTTCGATACCTACACAAGAAGAAAATCAATATAAAAGAGTTAAAAATACTTTAATGTTTTCAAATAATAGTTTTAACTCATTGAAATGAACAAGGGAGCCGCGCTTTTTGACGCTGTGCTGTTGTTGGTCTGAACACGGCCCAATTCCAGGTATTTCCTCCTCAGGGTTACAGTTGGAAGACAAATGCTGAACTCACCAATCTGTGTGTGTGTGTGTGTGTGTGTGTGTGTGTGTGTGTGTGTGTGTGTGTGTATCAGATATGAGTTCAGCCCATTGTTCAGACTAACAGCTGCTCACTTCCTGTCTTTGTCAGACAGACCAGTGTTTCCAGTGTTCCCATTAGCCGAGACACACAGGGAGGAAGAGGTCACAAACACAGAAGCTCCTGTGTTATTCAATCATAAACCAGATGGCCTTTAAGAAAGTGTTTCCAGAGCGAATTTAAAACCTACGCAAAAATGTGTGTGTGTGTCTTTGTGTCTATATATATATATATGTATATATGTGTGTGTGTGTGTGTGTGTGTGTGTGTGTGCGTGCGTGTGCGTGTGCGTGTGCGTGTGCGTATATATACCTGGTCCGTATGCGCGGGCCTTCTTGGGGTTGAGTTTGGGTTTCAATGGAGCTCCGGGTTTCAGTTTGGATTTGGGGAACTGAGACAGGTAGGTCATCACCGACTGCTCGTCCACACTGGGATCAATGATTTCCTCTGGAGCTATCACCTGCACACACACACACACAAAGTTCAGGTTTGTAAATCCATTTTAAACTTATAGTATAAACCATATAACAATAAATGTCAAGTTTAGCCTCATTTAATCGTCATTCCATTCATATCTGTTAAAATACACATACAGCAGAATGACATGTCCCAGTGATAAAATTAAACAAAACAAAAATAAAACACCGAACGCAAAATCATCTTAAGTGCGTAGTGCGTACAGTAAGTAATTACAAGTCATAAATAAATATTCCCAAGCAAGCAAGCAATATTGGTCCAGCTGCTGATTTTGTGTGGCGTGCCGCATCCTGGGTGAACCGTCTGTGGGTAAAGTTTGGCGCACAGCAGACAAACCACATTCTGGCTCGATGCATGTGAGCCAGAAAATCTGTTTTTTGACTTAATGCCGCACGACAACCAGAGGAGCTTTAATGCTGTTACTGTGCTTTACTGACTACACTCAGAATAAGCTATACACACACAAAATGAAATGTTGAACTAATTAGTAATAACGGTAATAAAAATAAAATAGATATAATTTGTGGTGCTCTCAGGCTAAATTAATGTCTCTAAAAAGATGTGTAATGTTTGATGTATACTTTGCCGTCTCAGCTCTCAGCTTAACATGTCTACCTGCACATGGCTGTCCTTATTGTTCTGTTCTTTGGTTGAAAAGGATCCGTCTCAGTGCATTTAATAGGTCATCCATTCTACATGCCTGACAGCAAGGCTCGGAGCGACACAGGAACCCATTTACATATTTATACCTCCAACCAAAATGTGTCACATATACTTTTAAAAAGGAGGATTATATCTATATCTGCCCCCTGACCCAGAGACATTTCTGTATAAGAGCATTGGAAAAACACCCCAACTAATTAAAATCAAGATATAATTCTTCACTGACTAATCAACAGGGTGTCACACTTTTCCCCCCACATAGTTTATAATGACTAAGATAAAGACTAAGAAAGGGGATGACATTGCAAGTGAGTATTTAGACAGTAAGAGCACACTCTGTGATTGCTTAAATATAATAGGATTTGCTAGTAGCGGTGACCACTTGGGTGGGAAAAAAAAAAAAAAGGTGAGTCATCATCAGTTAATCTGCTAAAAAGGGGGGTAGGGGGGTGGGTGGGGGTTGAGTAATGGATTTAAGGAGGAAATTTGGCAACGAATGAACTCAGACTGACACTGACAATCAGTCGGTTCAGCTCAGGACACTGAACTGTGTCACTCCGGTGTCATTTATAGTCACTCCTCTTTCTTTTCCTTCTGTTCATGTCTTGTTCAACATTCGCCCACCGAGTCTTTCTGCTTTACAAGCTCTTGTAATAGTGATATAAAAACTTTACTAATTATTTCCTTGGACTAGTCTTTTGTTACACATCTCATTTCCGTTGCAGCTCGGGCTGCATCCTCCCTGCTCACAACAAGAAATGAGTGAAAAACAAACTCAGGTTGAGTGAGTTTCCTCTGCTGTGAACAATCAGGAAACCACCAAGGTCTGTGTGAGATGCTGATCATGACCTTTGACCTCTGGAGAGAAAAAACTCACAGCAGAGGGAATTCCTCCTTTATTTGCTGCATGACACAGAGAAAATACAGGATGTGTAAAATGTTTGTTGGATATTCCCAAAAAAAAGATGCAACGCGAGGATTTAAACGTCACTTCCTCTTCTGCTGGACCACCATGGGGCGTTAACTCAGGAAATAAAGATTAAAAGCCACAGCGAAGACGAAGAGTTTCTAACTAAATCTAACCTGCGGGATGCCCAGCCAGTCGTCAGCCAGCTGCATGGCTTCACTGGCATTCTCCACTGGTTTCACTGGATCCCAGGTCTCCCAGTCTGGACACAGACCTGCGAACGACGGAAAGAAACACAGTCAACGACAATAACACACATACAACAATATGAAACTCTGCTGGGAAAATACTGAAACAATGAGCTCATGTTTCCTTTATGCACACAACCAAAAAACACTGAATATGTAATGATACACAAAACCAAAATCACTCCTATGATTTACTTTACTTAAACAGAAACCACTTCCTGGGGGGAAAAAAAGAAAAAGATCATGTTCATGTTAATCCAGCCGACAGTCTTCACTGATCCCGTCAGAGCTCAAAATTACATTATCAGATGATTGACAGCTCTCTCAGACATAGATATGAACCTCTTTCATCACAAACACATCATCTTTTGCCTTTGATTCATATAAACACACTTTATTCAGTACTTCTAAATCAAACTAATGCAGTTTAAAGGCTCTTTAAACTGTGTGAGATATTAGAGAGTCATTGCAGGTCACTCCAAGGACTCCAAGAAGTCCATTTGATTAAAAAAATGACGATTAGCATAGATATTTATATACCTGTGTGTGTTTTTCTATATGTACTTACAATAGCAGCAAGTTTATGAAGTTCAATGAAGATGGACAAAATACTAGAAACACTTCTCTGTGTACTGCAATACAATTAAACACACAAACTACAGCCTCTAATATGTGAATACTATATTTTTTACTTTGTATTTTAAAGTATTTTTAACTAGTGGACTTACAGTAATAAACTGGCAACTGTATTTGACTGATAATGTGTCATGTGTCTCCTGAATCATTTCTGAATCTCTCTGATGTAAGACACCGACCACGCAGCTGCTGAGTCTGGCTTCCTTTCAGAACGGCCACACCTAGTTTGATTATTCATGGTGCTGAAGAAATTTGATGGATGACACATCGCAGCATCATCTTCACACTCCCATAGTTCAAGGTACAGTATAGCTAGAGGATTTGAGTCAAGAGCATCTGGATTAGTAGTAGACCACTTAACTGAATCTCTGGTTCTTTTCCAGCTTAAATATTTCCACACCAATATATTATATTCTATTGTAATGGCAGAAAACACAGTATATAACAATATTTTGGGTCCACATACAGCTCAACAACCTAGCACACAAAAAACCCCACACATATATCAGACCATGATCACTTTTAGGGACATTTCCTTAACCACTGACCCAAAAAAAGAAAAATCAGCTTTTTCCCCCAATTGTCCCCAGTTGGACAAGCTGTCCCCAATTAACTGGTCCTAAGTCTGATATTTGTCCCCAAAAGTAGCCTATGACAGACCACAAACACACACACACTCATACCTGGTGCACAGCTGTCCACCAGAGCTCCCAGTGCCCTGCCGTTACTCCAGTCCTGGCTGAAGTTGGTGATTGGCAGATCAGGGACTTTGTGTTGGATCCATCCCAGCAGACGCTGTTTAGGTGTCTTTGACTCCGACTGAACACAAAAAACACAAATGTCATTATTTATCTCCTGACAGGTGTCACTATTTGTTTATTTACTGCATACTTTGCTTAATTTTTTTGTTATTTTCTCTGTTATTTTGGAATCAGGTTTCATCATTTCATGACGATTTTCTTCACCTGCAAACAAGCCAAATCTCAAATCATGATAAAAAAAATTAAAAAAAACAAGTCATGCAATGAGCAGTTACCTCTTCATCCTCGCCCTCCCACATTGGCATGGAGATGGAGTAGTGCAGGATCAGAGTCCAGACCATACCCAGGATCAGTTTCAGGTTCCCATCCACAATGGCTTTAGAGTCTTTAAGGAGAAAAAAAGACAAATCTGAGGTCAGATTCACATCCTGCTCTGGAGACATAAGTATATCTAAAATTTGTCTTCATTTAATAGTGAAAATAAAAGAAATCCTTGGTAATTATTTGCCTGTAAAGAAAAAATGATACAATTATCTGGTTTCAGCTTCCCAATTGTGAATATTTTCTGCTTTCTTTAGTCCTCTGTGATAATAAACTGAATGACTTTGGGTTCTGGACTGATGGTCAGGATGTTTTCGGTGGAATTTTGGGCTTTTGAGTCGACCTAACCGACTGGCAAATCATCACTTTACTATCATATGACACATAAAAGCTTCAAATTCTCACATCTGACAGGCTGAAATCACTGAATATTTACCATTTTTGCTTTAAAAAATGACTAAAACAATGAATAGATTATTAAAATAGTTGCAGATGAACTTTGTCGATTGATTGATTATTGTGACTCTACTCCCATCTTACTATGGATATAAACTTTCAACCTGATTTAACAAAACAAAGTGTGGCTGAGTAATGGTCCTCATTAATCAGACCTCACTGTACCAGCTGGTACCTCATACCAGTAAACACACACACACACACACACACACACACACACACCGGAGGCAATACTAGCTAATCTCTGGCTGCAGCACACAGAGTTCAGAGTGAAGCAGACAAAACATTCCAGTCATTTTTAATCTCTCTGTCTCCATTTCTCTCCCCCCATAATAACATGTTTGTTAAAGATACACTCAGACATTTATGAGACCTTGCTTGTTTGCCGTCTTACAGAAAGGGCGTCGGGTTTAATATAAAAGTTGGTGAAGAGACACAAGAGGTCGGGACACAAATCAGAAATTATGATATCATTTATCATAATTAAACAAGATTATTATTTTTCTACTGTATGATCGTTAAATGTGGTACTAATTAAAATGAGTGTGTAATAAAATGAGACAATGCCAAAAAGAATAGGACTATTTACACATTTCAAAATAGAAAAACATTGTGATGGTAACAACAACACCGCCAACCATGTCCAAATCTGTTATTTTCATTGTTTTCTGAGAACATTGTGAGTACATCACAGCTCTCCTGTCTTCAACAACAAGAAAACACCTTTTTTTTCACCAGTCAAACAGCAGAGAACCAGACTCTATCTGTCCAGCTGTGGATACTCTTGTCGTGATTTTCTATGCAAACATTAGCTCGATGACCTGCTGAAGTGCAGCTAGTTTGGGTTCTTTCACCCATTATAAATCAGAGACGCTGAGCTGTATTTTAAGCAAGAGTCTTAAACAACTTGTTTTTGTTTGTAGTGTTCTTTTTGGTTTTTTGCAATCCATAAATAGAATTAAAAAACAGCGGATCATATAAAAGAAAGACTACTCAGAAAGGTCCTTCACCTGTAACATCATTTGGTTTGTTCGCTATTACTTTTTACGTAGTAAGACTTATGAGTCCATGGCAATCTCCTCAAAAAAATCATTCCCACGCAAGTCTGCAAAATCCACTTTAAGAGTCTGGGTCTCCCGAATAGGAAAGAAAAGGGCTTGTGTATGTTGTAGAACTGAAACGGCTTCCTCTCCTTCAAGAAAATCAGCATGAATTCAGAGATCTGATCCACTGTGTTATGACTTTTTTTTAAATGTTTTTGATATGCGTTAATTGTCAGGCAGCAGCAATATACAGTTCAATGCTTAGTCTGAATTAAACCCAATCTTGCCCATGTGGTGTAAAGTAATTTTGCTTTATAGTAGAATATCAGAAAAGTTGGATGATAATGGGAATTATATTGTTTACTGTGATATTTTTGCCCAAATTGCAGCATTACATTTTAATACCTGCACAAGTACTATGTTGTATAGATTCACTCCTATTTGGTTGTCTTTGTGTACTTTACAATCCTTCCTGCACAAGAAAAATGCATGAAATTGATTTTTATAGCCAGACGGTTTTAACAATCGGTTACTAGGTGACAGTTAAAATCACCTCATTCCTTCAAACACATGGCTTCTGCTGTGTGTTTTTTCACTTACATTTAATAGAAAGCGGAGGCGCTCTTTATGTCTGGGCGAGGCGGGGCACGTCCACTACATAAATGCTGCACGACACTGTTGTATTGTTCTGTATGTGTAATTATCACATGTAGAAATAAATATGGTTATACATCTGCATCCATGGCCTCTAGTCATGGATGCTGACTCATTTGTGTGAATAGAGTCAAATTGATGGGATTATAACTCTAACAGTGCTCGCTATGGGCTTCACACCTTCAGAGTTACCACACGTCTGCCTCTGTTTGCTTATGTAACCATGTTGCTGCGAGCTGACTTTCAACACACTGTATTTGTCAGCAGATATGAGCCATGCATGATGCATACTCGGTTTGTGTGTGTGTGTGAGAAATCCAGTGATGCACCTGGTGAAGCTCCAGCTCTGCCTCGCTGTCAGCAGACCAGCTGTGATCCAAAACATGTTTCAGCAGCTCAGGTTTAGATGAGACGGTTGCCTCACCCATGAGTGACACACCATTGAAATGACTGTGAGGATATAGTTCAACACAGACAAGAGAAGGTTGCGACATCCTGCTTTCTACATTCCTAATCTCTTCCCCCTTTTTGCCAAATCAACACGCTCATTTATCTCTTTGTGTTTCCGTCACTCTCGCAGTCAGTTTTTTAAACTTTTTTTTCTCCCCCCTACAAATGTTCCTTCTTATCTCTCCTCAAACCCTATCGCTCACTCTCTCCACCTGTTTGTTTATTTTATGTCTCATTTCTCTCCAAGGTTTTCCCTCCGTTTCTTCCCTCCTTTCTTTTCCCTCTGAGGTCGTCCAGCCACACCTTTGTAAGTGAGTTAGCGTGTGTGTGTGTGTGTGTGTGTGTGTGTGTGTGTGTGTGTGTGTGCCGCCTCTCTAGCAAACATCCTGTCAGTGGGCAGGACAAGTCAGCGGCCTTTACCCTCCCCACACACACACACACACACACGCAGAGCACCACCCATAGCTGAGCTCATTCACTCAGCTTAACACTAATCAGTCACACTAAATAGGACACTTTCTTTATTGAAACCAGGTGAACTAACGGAAGATCGAAGTTATGACGTGGTTGTTTACTTAATGCAGGAGACAAGAGATTAAAATGGTACTTTATACCTTTGAAATGGTCATTTTTAAACTAAAAGTGCTGTTTTTTTCTAAACTGATTCCTTCAGCCTTATACAAGGAAAATGTTTTACCTTTAAAAAGGTCAGTACAACTAAATATTTAAAACTTAAACATTTCCTCAGTTACTTGTAATGGTTAGTGGTTCAGTTCTCAGTGACTTTGGCCAGTGACCCATTCAATTTAAGCCATTTCTTTTTGAAGTTTCATACATTTATGGGTTAAAACCAGGTTAAAAAATAAAGCAAAGACACTATGAGGAGTCACCAGATACTTCTGTTAAACAAAATAAAATACACATTTTCTGATGTGCCATTTTTCTAGTGAAATACTGGTTGGTTTCACCTCTTCAAGCTTCTAAAAATATCACTTTTTGGTTTAACTGCTCACAATTCATGTCCATATTAAGGCCATAACCTGTGATAAGGAGTCACAAGCAGCTATTACTTTACTTTAATGGGATCACAAGCCACAAAGGTTGGAAACCACTGAACAGTATGACTATATTAATAAAATTTTGTGTTGAACACATGTTTTTTATTACGCCTTCCCATCCTCCTAATCACTCACGCCGCCTCCTATTAATGTAGCGACCCCTTCGAGGGTCCTGTGGTTAGGAACATGAGCTTTAATACTATTTAGTCATGTGAACACTTTTGGTTTTATTTTCCCAGGTTTTGAGACATGCACTTTGGATGAACTGTCCCTCTTCAACAGTTGAAATGTTACATTTTTAACTTTCAATTCCTACTTTTCCCCTTTCCTCTTAATTTCATTTCACATGATAGTACTGGGAACTGAACGTTGAGTGTGTTTGAGATGCCATGACTCCTCCCTAACTTGAATGTGAGCCTGCAGACTTGTTGCTGTCAGTGTATTTGCTGGTTCTGCATGTGTATTTATACCCCTGTGTGTATGAGTATGTGTATGTGGTGTGTGTGTGTGTCACAGCCGACACAGTTTTGTGAGTAACAAGGCTATTGCCATGGTAGCCTATTGTTCCCATTGGGGGGTGGGGGGACATATGGGGAGAGATAGAAAAAAAGGGGTTAAATACAGCCGGAGCCAAAGCAAAAATTGTAGAGAAAATAACAAAAACACAGAAAGATTATTTTGTAGGAGTATCCTCAGATTTTAGCTCTATGGTTAGGGAGAGTGTGTTACGGAGGGTTTTAACAGCTTTAACCCGCATTGTTTCCTGTTACGAAAACCCTGATCTGTCTTTCCTCCATCCTCCTCATGTGACCGACTCAGAGGTCTGGGGATCCAAAATGGCTCGGCACTCTGCTTACTTGTGGCCCATAAAGTTACATTCTGCAGTAATTGTTTTTTCCACTCGTTTTTATTTTAATGGGATCATCTTGACACTTTTAATGCGTTGACCTCAGGAAGGTTAGCTAATGGGTCATACGGTTCAGTTTATTCATTTTTCTTTCAGTATACATGCACCGAATGGATCTGAGTGTTAGATAAGACAACAGAGTCAACATAAATACAGTATACATAAACACATCTACCCACAGCCTTACTTATCCCAGCAGTTCTGACAGTGTACACACATATAAACAGACTCACATATATGCACACCATACCCACTCCTACTTATACGGCATGCATCTATCTATATACTACTTCTTTGCTTTTACGTGGGCAGCCCTACACCTTTTTAAAAGGGAGGTCCAGGTGAAAAACGGTGGTGTTTATAGCGCCCTGCTTGTATCTACTGACCTTCACCTCACACCAGTCAAAGCACTCATGTTTAAATGTTAATATATTGCAACCATTAGAGGCCCTTGTGTCCTTTCAACAACATTACACACAACCGCCTCCTCCTCTTTCACAGAGAGATTTATCTGTTCACGAATCCATTCACAAAAAAAAAAAAAAAGGCCCCCCGTCTAAATGAGCCCGGATCTGCGTCAGACTCTCAGCTGCCACTTCTGCTGCCGATACCTGCTGATTTGTTGACACGTTGCTACGGAAACGCAACAATACCAAGACAACAAGGACGTTAATGGAGATGCAGGGGCTGGGACGGTTCAAGTGTGCACAACCAGAGAAAAAAAGAAGGAGTGAGTGTGTACAAGTTGAAACGGAAAGTGAGGGAGAGAGATAAAGTGTGTGAAAGAGAGTGTGTGTGTGTAAAGGTGAAATAGGTTGGAACAAAATGCCTTTCTTATCAGCATGGCACACCCTCTCCAGTACAGGAAGTTTCATAATAAGCCGGCGTCCCACTGCAGAAATACCTGATCTGTGGTCCCAACAGTCTGTAAACTAACCAACCAATAGTCCGGTGGTTCGATACCTCACACTGACAAATAACCACCCTGTCAAATAACTACTTAAGTGGCAGATTGGCTCCAGAAATAAATAAATTAAACAGCCACAGATTGGCCTGCAACATCATGTTGCAGGCCCACAAAGTCTAACATATTGTGCGAGATCAGGCCCAGAATTGAACCCTGAGGGACTCCACTAGCTCAAAGCGCAACATCAAGATGATGTATGTGGTCTCTAACTTCAAGCTGTGAAACAGTTCATTCAACTTTTAAAGTCCCCTTAAGATCATAAACATCTCTGGAATTTAGACAGCAAGTTCTCATACATGAAGACACAGGTACGCTGATGCCTTTTAGATGTAAGTGACAACTATCGCATCTTTTCATATGACTCACAGTGGTGAATGCGATAGCCATCTCATGTAATGACTCAAATAGCACTGTGGTAGATAGCATCCAGAGGTTTTAAGGGTCATGGATGGTTCACTGGATGAGAAGAAAATAAATAAATCTGGTTTCATCTTGACATTTTATCTATTAACGGTTTATGAAATTGATTTCTAGCTACATTAACAGTACATATACCATGATTTTATTCATATCACCCACCCCTACGTGACCCTTGTATGCGTCAACTCAGCCGTGGACGTCAGCGTGTTTCCAATCCTACTTTTCCAGTGTTTTTACAAACACATGTGTTCAAACTACCAGCAAAATCACGGTTTACTCCCATTGCCTGATAACGTTCAGATGGTGTGAGACATCCGTGTTTTTGTTTGTTTGTTGCATAATGAGATTCCTAGTAATAATTTCAAGTTGGACGTTATCATGAAAAGTATTTACCTTTCTATTTAACAAATACCACATTTAAAAAACATGTTTGCCATTAATGTCCCTCTGTATCCAATGTAAACACATTAACCTGTAAAGTCTAACCACACCCTGCATACAGATAAGATAAATAACTTTAATATATTCTCTTTCAGGTGACAGTCGCTCTCTGTTTGTGTGTGATAGTTAAATCTCTGCCCTTCTCTCTCTCTCTCTCTTTCTAAATCTCTCCATCTCAAAAAGGCACAACTGCTGTCCCACTTACACTTACAACAAACAGCTGTTTCTTTGCATGATGACCACATCTCCGTCTCACAAACACACATGTTCTGCTTCCTAACCAACAATTTTACCTCTGCACAGAACAGTCGATGCCTGAGGCGGATCATCACATTGATGTAAGCTAATATACGGCCGACCGCGCCCCCCAAAAAACAGGTTAGATTCAACTTCTTTTTTTTGTATAATTTCCCACAGTAAATACCAGAACAACTAAATGCAGTTACACAACAGTATGTGTGAACAGATAGAAAGTTGTGAACAATGAACAGATGAGGTTATAATAGGAATGAATGCAGCTACATGTCAATAACATAACTACAAATGGATAGAAACTCGTAAATAGTACATGCACTAAAATGAGTGCAGATATGTTATATGCAGTATAGACAGAAGGAGATATGTGCAGTATAGACAGAAGGAGATATGTGCAGTGTAAAAGGTTCATCTCATCTTCATCGCAACTAATAACATATTTAATAATACAACATGTACTGACTCAAAATGTAATAAACTTCACTCTATAAATGGATTAAAAACCAAATAAAGCTGTAAGTAACTTTCTTGGTTGGCATAAACTACATTACAGTTATACACAGAAGCAAATTAGCACACAATGAGCTTAGATTTACTAATTTATTGGCTCAATGAATAAAGTTTTCCCCAGATGACCCACTTTTACGAGCTGTGCAGCCATTGGTGATCCTTTATATGAACATTTGAAGCATCCTGTGACTATTTAATCAATTAATAAAAAAGGACCATAAGTGTTTTTTCAGTTTTTACCTCTTTAAACAGAAATCAAATGTAGATTTTTTTTAGTATTACTCCAACCAGGCAGTCATTAGTTTCCATAATTACTTTCGATTACTTTCCATATAATATTACAATAAAAAACAAACATTTTTTATATTTCTTAAGCTGAAAAAGGATCTAACAGTCACGTGGTGAAAGTTAATTTTGGGTGGAAATATCCTTTAAAAAAATGCAGGTACCTGCAGTGATAAACAGGATGTGGAGCTACCGTCCCTGTGTGGGTGTGTGTGTACACTAGGTTTGACCCACAGCACACAGACACACACACACACACACGCACAGATTCCTCAACAATGAAATCATATCCCCGCCCATCCAACCCCCCCCCCCAGCTCACCACAAACCCACACACAAGTTCAACCCCCCCCCCACACACACCCTAATGAGGACGCAATGGTTGGTGGCAAAGGAACAAAAGCCACAAACGCACACACACACTCTCCTAGGGCTGGAATCTGAACTCAAGACCTTTAAAAGGCATCAGCCGAAATAACCCAGTACAGAGTAGTATCAAAACGTCTCCAGTCAAACGATACCTGCTTTCAAAAAAAGACTATTTGTCTGGTTTTGCCCGCAGACAATCATCATACACTTCCTTTTATTTGATTTGATGCATAATTGTCCCACCACCACAGCAGCTCCAACCCATCCAGTCTGTGGTGGTGAAGCTGAGTGTGGTGTGTTTGACGGAGTTGACAAAAATGATTATTTTAATATTTATTTAACACTTTAAAACTGCATTCAAATAAAAATAATTTGGATGGGGTTGAATGGCAAATGCTTCTATTCAGTGACGGGTATCAGATGAAGTACTCTATTTTTATCAGTATCACTTTAAGGGCGCTGATGTCTGTACTAGTAGAGTGATTATTACACTTAACTCAACCGTACACCCTCCAATCTCTCTCCTTCACATTACTCAAACATACACACACTCCTCCAGGCGTATAACAACACTCCTCTTTGTTATGAGATAGTTCACATGTTAATAATCCAACAGAAGACCACCATCATTATCATCATCATGACAGTTTGGTAAAGGGCTCAGAAAGTGGTTGAAAGCATATATATATAGTTTATATGATGGAACGTGTACACGCAAAATCTCATTAAATAATCAGATTAATGTCCTCAACTATGAACTATGTATAAAGTCAGACAATACTTCCGACATGTGTTGCTTCAGTAGTCATTTTATTAGTTTTTAAATAATAATTTACTTGGAATAAAGTGTTTGGAGTTATAAAAATCATCTATTAACACAATAATCCACTAAAGACTGATAAATAATAACAGTAAACTATCACACAGCCGAGCTCGGTAGAGGTCAGAAAGTTCAAGCTGTACTTCTCAAATTCCAGACATTTCTTTAACCCACGAGTGTTATCTTTACAACTACACACTAACCTGCCATATAATTAAGTGAAGTCATTCATGAACCACAAAAAAGGAGGATTTCTTATGATCTTACTGAACCAGAACTTTGTGCTTAGTAAGATTTCTGGTTTTCTTCCTAAATAGAGTACCAGTCAAAGGTTTGGACACGATTTCTCATTCAAGTGAGCGAGAAAAAAAGAGTAATCATTTCTCCTCATCATACTGACCATAAGAAAACCCTTTTATAATGCACTTTCAATGTAATGGGGGAAGAAATGGGGGGGCAAAATCCTTGTTCGGTGCAAAAATTGAACGATTCGGTATGTCTAGAGTTAAGAAAGCTTCTAATAATTACGATGAGCAGATCCTTAAAGCCTCCAGTGACGTTTTAAAATGACTGCAACACTTAAAGTCAACTCTGGTGAAAAAAAAGGTCTTAAGATTTGAATCGTTTCCAGAAGGGTCAGCAGTATTTCCCAGGAGCATGTCATGTCGACACTCCCAAAACTGTGGCACCCACTGATGACATGACCGCATGATGCATTGCTGTAATAACGGCACCACTTAATAAGAGTCACATGAGTCATGCACCAGCAGCTCAGAGGGGGCGATCCCACCAGAAAAACCCCGATTACAGACAGGAGCGGGCGAAAGACTTTTAATGCCTTTGATTTGGTTAATGAGGGGAGAGAGAGATACAGTGTGTGTCATTCTCTCTCGCTCTTTAATCTGGACATTGGTTGGATTCAAACAGCTGCACAGATGAAGAGAGAGAAAGATCAAAGACTGAGAAAAACTTGGTCTCATGTCTTTCAGACTCATTCACGAGGAATCAAAGAAGTAATTGAACCAAGAAAAACACTGTTTAGAACATGCAGTGATGGTTTAAGAGGTTAATCTGTAAAGGCGAAGCTTGTCAGGGGATCCGACTCGTAGTTTAACCTTTAATATAATCAGCTAAGCTTTAAAACCGATTCTACATTTGACAGACTGCAGCGAAGAAAAGGAAAAATTAGGCTCAATTAAATAGTTCAAACTGGCCAAAATAAATGCATGTGTAATCCTCTCCAGGGGGATGAAGTGATAAATCGATGAAGAAGCTAGTTTAAACATCCCAAAAAAACAGTTCAATTCAACACGATCAAACATTCAGTTTTAGGTATTTCATCCCCCAAATTAAGTCACCAGTTCAGTTCAGTTCATTCAACACAAACATACGCATACAAAAAAAACTAACGAATTTCCACTCTTGGATTTTCCGCCAGCTCAACACAAACACATGAAAAGTGGGAAAAACATCAGAGGAAAGAGCAGGAGTTATATAATTGTAATATAATTATAAATATTTACAAGCAAGAATAATTACTCAGAACTGTGAACCAAGAAAGTAAAACTCCAGCAACACTTGGAGTATTTACACTAAGTGATGCTGGAGCTTTACTTTCTTCAGCTTCTTTTCCTTCCCCATGCACCTTGGAAATAGATGAAGTTGTGCCAGAAAGCAGTCAGTCAGAAATAATGACGGACAATCATTTAGGTGAAGTTTTGACAGGTGTCTACTGTCCATATTGGATACTTGATATGGTCAGTGGATCATGTTCTAGTGTCAGACTTTCTAAGCTTACTGGAGAATGACGACACATTGGGTTAAAAAATACTTGGCAGGGCATCAGATACCTAGATCATATTCAGCACAGAATCATCTACTCTCAACAGGTCTGACATCAGAGGCCATAACATGCAGGATAGAAAGCAAAAGTGGGCCTTAAATTGAGCTGTGAGGCACACCACAAGGGGAGATAAGCCTGATAAGCAGCCTGTAAATATTCCACTCATACACATATAGATGGACAGTAGAGATGCAACAGTTAATCAATTAGTTGACTGACAGAAAATGTAATTAGCGGCCACTTTAATAATCATTTTAATCCCTTTTCATGCAAGTCTGCCAAATATTCTCTGGTTCCAGCTTCTTAAAATGTGAAAATTGCTGTTTTTCTTTGTCATATGAGACACTAATTTGAATATCTGAAGGTTTTTTGGACTACTAGACAAAATAAGCAAATTGAAGACATCACTGTGGCCATTTCACAGACTAAACTAATACTTGATTGATCAAAAATAATCAGCAGATTAATCTATGCGAGGGAAGGACCACCGACAGTGGCTGTGGCTAAACAGAAAAGACTCCACCTGGGCCGACAAGTGAGTAGATGGCATCTAGAGGGGTGAGCGAGCCCGGTACGCTGGGATTTAATGCTGAACTCTGTTGGAGGTGTGGTGGGTCTATCAGCGACACATCGAGGAAGGAGGGCGCCCACTTGGCAACCCAGAGGATGCTATCACTCATCTCACAGAGTCCTGGCAGCAGGCCTCAAGTGGATAATAACATCCAGTCCTACACAATAGATCTTATAATGAAAATCATTTAGTTGCAAAGTGTTCCAGGATTGAGACTGAACACCAGTAGAGTGCCATCACAGATCCTGCTCTGGTCCAATGTGTCAAATACAGCTTGATGGTCCAGTAGTGTCAGAACGCAGCATCACAGGTAACCAAAGGGTTAAATTAAGTACAACATACCTATAAATAAACGTGTTTCTATAACAAAAACAGTCGAGTTTAAACATACTTAATACCAGCAAACAGCGGAGGAAACATGAAAACATGAGAACCACAAGAGAGCTAAGTAACCAGCACAGTGCTGCCCTGTCATTAACACACACACACACACATCTGGCATTACGTCTGAATGCATAAACAGGACGCACACTGACACACACACACACACACACACACACACACACACACACACACACACACACACACTGCAGCGTTTAGCCTTGCATGACCTCACCCTGCTGGTTCCCAGGCTATGATGTCATCAGAACCAGACTGGCCATGTGGTGAAGAAGAGGAGGATGAAGAGAAGAAAGAGAGAAAGAGTGAGGGAGGTAGAGGAGGTAACAATGAACCAACCAATGAAACACACCGGAGGGGAAATTTGTGTGAATGAAGCAAGACAAAGATGTAATGAAGAGGAGATAGAGTAGAGTGTGGAATCCTTCGTTATTAATGCAAATCGTTGATATTTACTATTAAAACAAGATTGTTCTCAATAGATTACTTTGAATAATAATAAATAAATATAAACATGTGAAGTTTATTTAATAGACGCCAAACTTCTGAACTTTTAAATCCCAGCAATCATTAGTTGCAGCCCTACGTTCTTTGATTTCAATCACGAACTATGTGATCAAAGATTAAATGAATACGATTAAAAATTGGACCAGACATTTTTATACGGACATATTTCTGTCAGTGCTAAAAAAGAAAAGAAAAAAAGGTGCTGAGCTTCAATACCCAGGAGTAAAGTTTGAAAACAAAACAAAAAGAGAAGAAAAAGAAGAAATGAGACCAGAGAGAGTAAGACGAGCAGAGTTTGAATGTTTGTAGCAGAGCCAGGCTGCAGGAGGTTCACCACGATGATTATCACTTAACAGAGGACCAAAACCACACACACACACACACACACACAAAGACAGGCACACACAAAGACACACACACACACACACACAGACACAGCTCAACATCACAGTGTGTGTTGGGAAGTTGGAGTGTATGGTTTGTTAAATTTAGAGATTTGTGGTTTTTGTGTAAGAGTGTGTGTGTGTGTGTGTGTGTGTGTGTGTGTGTGTGTGTGTGTGTGTGTGTGTGTGTGTGTGTGTGTGTGTGTGTGTGTGTGTGTGTGTGTGTGTGTGTGTGTGTGTGTGTGTGTGTGAGAGAGAGAGCGAGAAAACAACAGTGTTTTGTTTTGAGTGAACTGTCTGTGCATCTCTGTCATCTTCCTGTCAAGTTTTATCATCATCATTAACCAAATATTTAGTCAACAGTGACTGTCCTGAACGCCACATCATGTTTGTGTGTGTGTGTGTGTGTGTAAAATTACATCCCCGACATCAAAGACAGATGAGCACCAGAACAAAAAGACACCAGCGACTTGATGACAACAATTCAGCTTCATACAGACATGAACGTCTGCTATGAGACAACCGGGATGACTGGAGGGGACGACAATGGCATTAAAGCCAGGTGTGTGTGTGTGTGTGTGTGTGTGTGTGTGTATGTGTCATCGCCAGTAAACAAGTTTCCATTCACCATTATTGTGTTTTGTTGGCATCAGCAGAAACCTCAAACCCTGGCAGATGCATTAACACCAACACTAATGCTAGGCTTAAATGTAGAGCTGAGTCAATTAAACTGTTTTAATAGTTGATAAAAGTCTTTTTTTAAGAGAAAAATGTTCAACTTCACTGATTTAAGCTTCTTAAATGTGAATATATTCTGTTTTCTTTCGTCTTCTATGACAGTAAACTGAATATCTTGTGAACAAACAACACATTTGAAGAGGTCAACTTGGGTTGAAGAAACAAAAACAAAAAAAAACACTTTCCACCATTTTATGGACAAAGCTAATTGATTAATTAAGAAAATAATACACAGTAGGAGTGGACGATATGAACTATTGAGCCTTCCTCGCAGGAGTTTTGGCTCTCCTCGTCCTCAACATGGCTGCTTGTGCTTGAGATGGTGAAATACGTTTGCTGTATTGCCTCTTGTTGTCACAGTCTTCTTGCACTTTCTACATATTACCGTGGTTTGTTGTACGTCTGATCTTTCATAACCAAACCACTTCCACACTATCGAAGTCACTCCCCTTTTTAAAAACTAACTCCTCCACCGTTGAGCCGCTAGCAATGTTTCACTTTCCGCCATGCTTGCTGCTGCTGTGCATAACAGTATGACATCATCACATCATTACATCAACAAGTCTGAATATTACCATCACAATATGCAGACTTACCCAAATGTTCTTTTTGTGATTTGGGTGAAATGACCCTTTAAAAAGGCAACTTTATATTATATATATTTTGTTATATTATAATTCTGTAAAAAAAAAAAAAAGGTATTTTATCTACATCTATTCTGAAAGTTGGAATAGTAATAAAATCAACCTACCAGCCTCCACACTCTCCAATTAACATGATGTGTTGTTTATTTAAGCCGTACACTCCAGGAAAGTTATGTAAATCTACTCATCTAACCTGCAGGAGAGTAAACTGGCATATAATGAATTTTAATTAATCTGTATGATTAGTCATTTGGTCTTCAAAATGTCTATCATCGTTTTCCAAAGCTCAAGATGAAACCTAAAATGTATTTTTTTGTTCTAAACAACAGTCCACTATCCAAAAATATTCAGTTTAATATCATAGAGAACTATAAATATCAACATTTAAGAAGCTGGAAACAAAACATTTTGGCAAGTTGATGGACTAATTGATGAATTTTTGCAGCCCTAAAGCGTATTTCCCAAAATGTTGAACTGCTCCTTTAACAGCTACTCAAATTAAACAGTCTGAAGTTAGAAGGGAGAAAAAAAAGCCAACAATGTGCGACAAAGGGCAGCAAATGCACTGAAAATTATCACCAACAAAAACCCCATTTAAGCAGTGTGTTTTCATCACTTTGATCTTAAATAAACTTCCTTTATTACAATGTTTGAATGTTTCTTAAAGTGGATTTCTGGTGACATTTGTTGATTTAATCTTCACACTGAAAAAACTAAAAAAAAGTATCACAAAGCTGCTGCATTTAGACCCGAAACCAACAGAAGGAGCTTTCTCTGCAGAGGAGAGGTGTAAGTCTATATCCCTGCCTCTATCAGGTTACCTTTTCTACAGCAACACTGGCTCTGTGGGTTTAGTCACACACACACACACATATACACACACTACAGCCTGCTAGCATGGGCGGGGAGCTGATAGAGTGCAAAGATAAATACCAAACTTTATTTCTGTGTGTAGATTAAACATCTGTAAAGTCAACTTTAAACAGAAATAGTCCCGTCAAGTAGAGCTGAGACAAAAAAAGGGATTTCTTTATGCAGTTGTGTTTTGTTTTTCCACCTCTGAGCTGCAGGTTTTGTGTTGTGTTGTGTGAGTAGGAAGTTTCATGATGATGTCAGTGAGCTGAGTGTCCTCGTGTGGTTTTTTTTAGCAGCTATGACGACGTCTTATGGTTCAGTCGCACCTGAATGAGGCTTTTGGCAGAGTCGCTACATGTTGGAGGTGCAACTTTCTTCAATTATGCTCCAAAATTAAGGAAAGAGATGTGAGCTTTGTGAACATTGGTAAGCAACAGCTGAAATCATATTTATTTAATCTGGCTTTTAACTAACAAACGTCTAATTGTATCATTTTATTTGTTGCTGGTGCTCTATTAACAAAGATTAGTAGTAGTAACAGTAGTAGTAGTAGCAGTAATATCATTATTATTATGTCTATGCTCGGCATGTCACTCAATTGTCACTTTCAGGATCATTTAGGCCATTCATTTCCATGTGAGTGGTGCTACACATAAGAAAGCAATTAATTAGTTTAAAAAAAAATGTTGATTGATTGGCACTGCGCCTCTCTCTTTCTCTCCTCTCACTCTCCCTCGGTCTCCTTCAACCCCAACTGGTCGGCCACCTAGACCTCGGTTTCTTCCCATTAAAAGGGGATTTTTTTTCCTCGCCACTGTCGCCAAGTGCAGTCTCTTTGAATTAAATTAAAGAGTACAGTCTAGACCTGCTCTTTGTGAAAAGTGCCTTGAGATTACTTTTGTTGTGATTTAATAAATAAAGATTGACTGGCTGATTTATTATCAATTCATCTGCAGATCATTTTCTTGTTTAGTCCATTAATTGTTTAGTCTATAAAATGTTAAGAAATAGTTTTTAAAAAATGTATTCACAATTTCCTAGAGGCGATGATGTCTTTAATTGCCTTTGTTTTTGTCTGACTGGCCAAATGATGGATGATTACCAAAACAGTTGCTGACTCTTTTCCCTCCAATCACCTAATTGATTAACAGTTGCAGGTTTAACTACACACATTCAGACTGAACATTAATAAGTAACAGCTGACTGAACTCCGCTGAATACACTTTTTCAGTTAATGTTTATAACAGCTCGCCAAGTGGGGCTGAACAATCGATCAAAGGCTTACTGAAACAGACATTATAATTCCCCAACACTTAAGTTTCACGTCAGTATGTTTGATGAATTAATGCCTTGAGACATTCGGTCGTCTGCCTTCAATGCATCTGAAAAGCATTAAAGTTGAATCGCTGTCACTCGGTGTTGCATTCTCTCTGTGAGGCGGAGTCGTCCCTAAGTGAAAGTCGAGTCGGCATCGTTCATCATGTCATTGTCTGGAGAAGTTATTTAACACGAGCTGCACCGTCTAAAGGCCCAGCATGACTGAAATACAAAAGCATCTTTAACTTTTGAAGGAGAGCGTGACTGAAATGCAGCTGAGGTGGGAACGATGAACAGTAAACAAGACGCTACAACTACATTAATCTTATATATTAGACTAAATACTGTCAGAAAATGGGCCGCTGTAGCAGAGCTTTGCATTTGTGTAATTAGAGCTGCGACTGACAAATAAATGAAACTACAACTATTTTAATAATAATCAAATAATCATTTTTAGTAGTTTTTTAATGAACATTCATTGATTTTAGCTTCAACTATGTGATTATTTAAATATTTTCTTTGTCAAACATAATGATAGTAAACTCAATATCTTCAGTGTTGGATCGTTGGTTGAATAAAACAAGAAGAAATGAAGACGTCAGCTTGGACTCTGACCTTTTAAAGACAACATGAGTGACAGATAATGAAAATAATCATTAGTTACAGAACAACAAACAAGAAGCTACAACTAAATTAATCTATAACAGACTAAATACTGTCAGAAAATGAGCCGCTGTGGCAGAGCTTCTTTGCATACATGTACCTAGAGCTGCAACTGACAAATACATGAATTTGCAACTATCTGAATAATCGTTTTTAGTAGATTTTTAACTAAAAAATGCCAAACATTTGCTGCTTTCAGCCTCTCATGTGATTTTTTTCGTTATTTTTTGTCATTCATTATGACAGTAAACTGAGCATCTTCAGTGTTGGACTGTTGGTTGAAACAAGATGATACGTCAGCTTGGATTCTGACCTTTTAGAGACAACATGACTGATAGATAATGAAAATAATCGTTAATTACAGCCTTAAATGTGTATATCTACAGTTTGACATGATCTAAACTCTGCAGCTCTTCAAGAACCAGAGTTTATTGACAGCTGTTAACTCTGAAGTTAGCAACAACTTTAACCTCTGCCCTGGTTCTTAGCTGCAGTCTGGCAGCAGCAGTGACACAAATTACACAAGCTGCTGTACTAATGTCACTATAACCCCTAAAACCATCCTGCATCCTGAGATAAACTGAGCTCATACAGCTATTCATCACATTACTTTATTTGATAGTCAAGACATAAAACAGCGTGTTTGTACAGTACATAGATTTTCTGTTTCAGCTTCACAGTGAGGACAGAGAATATTGTGCACAGGTGAATTTTAATTTAATCATTTAATTATTTATTACCAAGATAAACATGGCAATTAATCATGATATTGATTTCAGGCGATATCAACCAGCCCTGCTGCTCATTATTGCTGAGAGTACAATTCAAAAAAGTGAGTCCAACAAGTTAACAATTAAATTTGTTACATGTGTTCGGCCCGTTTCATGATTCAGGGACAGGCATCTTTACCTTAATAACTTCAGTTCACTGTTTGGGACAATATAGGACACACCCCACTAAATACGAGGAGGCTGGAAGGACTATTATTTTTATTTTGTCTTATCTGAAGCTCTGTTTCTTTCAGTTTCTTTCTGTTTGAGTTTGAGCTGTTTTGTTGTTGCTCCAAAAAAATCGGTGTTTTGTTCCAACACAACAAATCACGTGTGTTTAATTCTTTTAAAGCCTCCTCTGTGCTGCAGCCTCACAACACTGAACAGAGTGACCCAGGCCTGTTCATCGTGTTAGAAATGCTCCGATATTTTGACCAGAATACAAGTGATGAGAGCCAGTAGTGATCTGGTTGTAATTATTGATGTGATCCTGATAATTATCTTGGTTGTCAGTAATAGTAAACAGGCAGTGGACGGACTGGACTGTGTTTCAGCCTATGGTTTCAGCACATGAACACAGGACTGTGAGGTGTTGCAGAGGTTTCGGTTTTGGCTCCGGTTTAGTAACAATGTGTGCAATAAAAACCAAAAACCAAAGATGAGAACAAAGGTCAGAGCCATAAATATGACAGCAGCTCTGAAGGAGTGAAACTAAAGACCTGAAACGAATGAAGAAAAGAAAGTTTAAAGTGTTTTTATGGCTTCAGTGAAATGAAAATGATTTGAGGTTTTGCACACATCTCTGCACTTCAATTTAGGGCTGCTAGTAACCATTCATTATCAATTAATCTGTTTATTTTCTCAATTTTCAAAAGTCGTCTGGTCTTTATAAAAATGAAAAGAAAAATGAAAAAAAAATGAAAAATGTGTTCTTGCTGTCTTGTTTTGCCCGACCAACAGTCCACAACTCGAAGATATTCAGTTTATTATCACAAAAGATAAAGACGATAAAATATTCACATTTAAGACGCTGAAACCAGATAATTTGGGCATTTTCTCCCCTAAAAAATGAGTTGTAACAATGAATCAGCTATCAGAACAGCTGATCAACTCATGAATTAACTGACCAACCTACTAAATTAATAAGGTGAACATTGTACCTGCTTAACAACAGCTTGTTAGCATGCTTGGCCCATATGTCTCATGCCAACCTGAACCCTCATCTGGGTCACAGCTGGATTTGTAGCTCACATGCCGCTCACCATGACTTTTATATCATCAGATTTTAAGCCTTTAGGGTCAATAAGTATTAAAAAAAAGAGTCTCAAAGAGCTGTATGACTAAATGATGTTGGCTCCATTCATGTACTAAGAAGGAAAGCCAGCCAATCACTGGCTTTGTTTACTAAGGTTGCCGGGGCAACGGCTGGAATGCACCTCATCTCATAGTGACTGACCTTGGGACACGCTGTCATTCAATGCTCTCTGTGTGTGTGTGTGTGTGTGTGTGTGTGTCTCCCGTCTTGATACGGACCGTTCTTGTGACTGTATTGCGATTAAAAGTAAACACCGACGTTGCCAAAACAGTTTCAGCCTCACAGACAGCAGATAAAATTGGTATCTATGAGAGTTTCACTGTCTTTAAGGCTGAAGAATCTCTGTGTGTTTGTTTAGTTTGTTTATTCAGATCCACCTTTAGTCACTGTATTGTAACACTAGCTACTGCTCCTTGGGTTAATACACATTAAACCAGCTGAATGTGTCTTTTTTCACATTATTTTGTGCATGAATTTATACCCTGATTGATATAAAAGTTAGTTTTACGCCGCTTTCTCTTCTTTTAACTGGATCATTGTGATGTTGAGTGTCATTATGAGGTTGATGCATTGTAATGAGTAATTTCACAATCCTTAAGCTGCAATTAAAACTTGCACAAACCTTAAAAAGGATGATGTATGAACGTTCCCACCTAATCAGGACCGCCGATTTTAAATGAGAGGGGAAAGAAACAGAGCACTAATATCAGATCGTACTTAGTTTCTTCCATTTTTTTGGCTCTCATATTTAGGATTTTTTGTTGTTGTTGTCCTCTTATAATTCACACACCGAGATACAGATCTACCACTGTTTGGCGAGCTCGGTATCTGAATGATTCAACAGCTGTGAGCCAACGTTCTTTCCTACCTGGCTGTATGCAGGTTGTAGCGCGACTCTAACAAAACTATCGCTTATATCAAATTCTCATTTTGAAAAGATAAGAACAGAAACCTGATAAGCTCTTTTGTCCTGTGACAAAAATAACAACAATATACTGATTGGAGATCAACCAAAAAACTGTACGTAATGTCACATTTTCTACCTCTATTCTTTTCTTATTATTTTACCATTCTTATTATTATTTCTTTGAACGTGCAGATGGATTAAAAAGTCTCAGCGCCACACATTCACTTCACAAACAAGAAAAATGTCCAGATCTAGAGTTTAGTATCCCACAGAGGAAATTCATGTGGTCGCGCAGGTTTGGAAAAAGCAAAAATTCAACAATACAACGCGCTACATCAACAAACACGCTTAAATAGACCAACATCACAGCAGCAGCATAAACATAAACAATGATGGATCCTTTTTTTTTTTTGGGCTGGACCACAACTATGAGGTTAAGCACAGTCTGTATTTTACTCAAATTCACAAACATGACAGGCTGTAAACTTTTACAATGTTGTTTCTACATGACCGAAAATATATAACTGTGGTGGAAACATGAGGACAGCAGGATGCAGAGCGACGGTGTTACAGAGAGGTCGACTAAACTCCCGTTTAAACCGACACATAACAGCATCTCTGCCGCTTCTTCTTCTACAGGCCGCTGTGATTCGACTCCTCGGCTATCAGGAGAGGCGCTCCACTGTGCGTTTTGGATTTTTATAACTCAACTTTATACCAGGAACGCAAACTTTTAATTTCTTTTTACGTTTTCACACCACAAAGGATGAACAACAGTATTAAAACATGATACTCGTGTAGGCCATTACATCAGTTTACTGTAGCTGCACTTGCTGTAAACTGGGCGGTGATGATGAGCCTCCTGAATTTACACCCAATGCTGTCACAACTTCCATTTGTAATTTCCACTGCAGCCTCCAGAAGAAACATTTGATATCCATGAATTCACATTATAGACCACCGACTATCCCTGTAACACACATATACACACACACACACACACACACACACACACCGGGTCCAGCCATACACTAGGTTGTGATAAAGTCTTGTTAATAGTTAGTATGCAAGTGCTTAACGCTGCATTAAAAGTGATTATTTAGCAGACATATAAACCACCACAAATAAAAATTCAACCTGTAGAAAAATCACTTATTTGTGAGTTCAAGTGTGAGAAACTCCCAGATGGCAGGTTAAACCACTTCAGTGACAAATGGGCAAACATAAAAAAAACCATCATCGTGACACTATAATGAAAAATGAAACACATCAGAAACAGAAAGCCTGAACTTTAAAACACACACACACACACAGTGCACGGTCCTGTTAGACTGAAACCAAACATTTATCAGCTGTCAGAGTTCAACGAGCTGAGACGGCCAGAGGCTGCTGTTGACACACAGCACCATGGCAACCGAGTGGTCGAGAGTCAAAGAGAGAGTAAAAGCAAGAATGTGTGTGTGTGTGTGTCCGTGTGTGTGCGTGTAGTGTAGTGTGGTTTCTGGTCCAGGACCGGAGCAGCCTGCCAGTCAGTCAGTCAGTTAATACATCACATAGAGCGATGCCAGGTCTGCAACTAATTATTTATTTTACTACCGATGCATACGCCAAACACTTTCTTGATTAACTGATAAGTTGTTTTGTCTATAAAATGTCCAAAAATAGAGAAAAATACCCGTTATAATTACTCAAAGTCCATGGTGACGTCTTCCATTGGCATGTTTGGTCTGATCAACAGTCCAAAATCCAAAAGATAAAGCGTTTACTGTCACGTAAGACGCAGAAGAGCTTAAAATCGTGACATTTGAGAAGCTAAACGGTGAATATTTGGCATTTTTGCAAAAACAAATGACTTAATCAGTTATTGAACATCCCAACATTAGCTGCTGCATTGTTTAAGGTACCAGTAAGAAGATAAAATATCATACAGTCTCAGTACCAGATCTGTGAGTCTGAAGGTTTATCAGATGCCAAAGAAGTTAATAAGGAGATTTGACCACTCAGTGTTTTCACAATGACACTAATTTCATCCTCAATCTCCACAATCAGCAGGTTAATCAAAACAAATAGTTCATGGCACAGAGTAATCTACCAGGAGTTTGTTCTGTCACATAGTTGATCATCTGGGAGCCCTCTGAGCCCAGACTCACACTAAAATAAATGAGGCGGCTGCTGATGTCAGTGAACACAATCGTATCGGCCTGAGAAGGTCACATCACATCATTTCCTGTGTGGCCGGCGGTGTTTACCCCTCCTGTTGTCCTCAAGTCAATTTTGACCCTGGAGGATAACAGGCATTACCTCAAAAAAAAAAAAAAAAAGGAGGTATAATTTCATTTAAATGAGGCCTATTTCCCAAAAAATGTGTGTAAACCCTGTGGTAAGAAGTTGGAATGAAGTTGGCTAAAAAAAGGTCTAACAGAGAATTGGGTGATAATTTATACCTTATGCTTTATAACACAGTCAAATCAGACCCAGGAGGATAAAAGTTGCACGGTTGACGGGAAGACAACAGGAGGGTTACACAGCAACAAAGAAACCCAGAAAAGAAAAGAAAAGCTTGTAATGAAGTGAACAGAGGCTGAATCACTGCTGCATGTTAAAGAGTAACAGATATGTTTATACCCGAGCGATCGAGTCCAGGTTTAAGGAACACAGACTGAGAGCTTCGGTTGCTTCAGTGAAAATGCGGGAAATCAGTCAAACTTCACGCAGCTATAGTGAACGCTGCTCAACGAGAACACGGCCTGGAGGCTCAGCAGGTTAACCTTGTGTTTGTGTGCCGCAAGGGAGAGAATGAGGTCACACAGTCGGATTTAGGTCAAAACTAAAAGCTACAGATCCCGTCGGGCCTGTTCTCACTCTCATTTTTTTCACCTGGGTTTTCTCACACAGTCACACAGATGAAAGATAGCAGGGAAATGAGCCTTCAGGCAGATTTAAATTAGGAAATTAATATTTGAGGAAAGGAATACATCAATTAAAAGCTGTATGATGACTCAGTGTTCGCACTTTAAATAGTAACGCTGCTGTTTCTTGCTGGGGTGTTTCTCTAAAAGTTGAGCAGTTTGTTCCAGCGGATGAGTCTAATTGCTGGTGGTGGAGACTAACCACTTGTGCTTTATTGGACCACAACGCTTAATAAGAGGAGGTAGTTTGTGGCATTTACCACCTTTGCTGGCACAGATTTTCTCAAAAGTGTTCTCCAAGTATGGAAGGAAGGGAGGAGAGGAGGGAGGGTGACTATATTTAGGCTTTAACTCCAGTCTACTGTGTGCCAAATCATCCACTTGTGTCCAAAGTTCACTCGCACGCAATATAAAAAAAAACTGACACACAAGTTAGCTTGTCTTGATGAAGATGTCTGACTCAAGAGAAAAAGAGTAAGGCTGCTACTATTTTTTATTATTTTCATTATTGATTAATCTGTCAATTAGTTTCCCCAATTAGTGGAATTGGTCCATAAAATGTCAGATAATGGTAAAAACGTATCGATCACTGTTTCCAAAAAACCCAAGACGACACCTTCCATGTCTTCTGTCCCAATTAAAACAGTCTACAACCCAAAGATATTCAAGTTTACGGTCATAGAGGAAAAGAAGCAAGTAAATATTCACATTTGAGAAGCTTTTCTGTTTTTAAAAAAAATGACTCAAAACAATGAATTGATTGTCAAAACAGCTGGTGGTTTTTTTAATAGTTGGCAGATAATCGATTAAACGTTGCAGCTCAAGAAAAAAAAAGCAGAATGTGAGAGTGCAGTTTTGGTTTTATGGCACGTTTCCGGTTTTGCTTAATTCGCCGTGTTTCCTGCAGCATCATCAGCTGACTATCAAACAAGCTCTGATTGATTGAAACGCTGCCGACCCATCAAACAGCAAACATTCACAGTTAAAGACTAGCTGGTGAGTAAAGTAGAACATTAAGCATCTAAAAAAAGAAAAGATATTTTCTTAGTCAATATTGGATTTGCATTTATCAGATGGACACAACGACTACAATGGGACGATCGTATCGCGTCGTGACGCTCTGTGCCTGCTGGATGTGTGAAATAGGCAGCTGTTTATCACACAGTCATAAAAAATTCAATATGTGATGTTGACGTTGAGTTTACAATCTGAGCCCACGTGTCTTAAATATACACAAATAAGTACGACGTTAAAGAAATACGAGGCGGCACTGAACACACCGCAGCTTCCCTTTGTGATAATAACTAAAAAATTATTAATAAATGATCAAAAATCAATCATCAATATGTGCCGTTTCTTGACGGACTTATGAACTGAGTGATCATTTCAGCTCTACTCAGCACACACTAAGGCTAGGCTTAAATCCGTCCTCCACTTCAGCCATGAGGTAATACACCTGTCTGCACAAGTGAGAGGCCAACACCCTTTACACACACACACACACACACAAACAGAGTTATGCAATCTCAGGAGCGATAAAGCCTCCGTCGTTATTGTGGCTCCGAGCTAAACTGCTGCTGCTATGCAACACTAACTACACACACACAAACACACAAACACACACCGCAACCTGTCAAAGGTGAAGTTCATTAATTCAGCATTTCACTTTAGTTTCGACTGGTTTTTATTCCATTTACTTTTGAGTAACTACGACTTTTGAGTGGAAAATTTGGATAATCTCTGACATTTAAGAAAAATTTAAAAAAGGGACCATTCTGCTTATTTTAAAGGTTATAGCCCGTCACCTGAAAATAAACTACTAATGACAACTTCTACAAAAAAGGCATTTTCACTACAAGACAGAAAAAACTTGACTAATGCTGTTAAAAGTTAAGGTCAAACTAAAAGCATCATCTCCTAAAAACAACAGAACCACAGTTTTTTTTTTAGACAGAAACCGCAGAACACAACAGATCAGGTGGATCCTCAGTCGCAGAAACATCAGGAAGAAACCACAGCTGGTGGATATGAAGCAGGGAGGACACACACAAACACACACACACACACACACACACACACACACACAACAACCCGCAGCTTCCTATTATTCAAATCTCCCAGCAGACAGTGAAAGCAGCAGAGCATCGAGGAACAAAACAGTCTGACTGAAACTGAACCAGCAGCAGAGCAGAAATATCATAATAATGTCTAAAAGCTGCAGTGACACCAACTATTAACTGTTTTTTTCTGCTTCCAGCTTCTCACATGTGAATATTTTCCGGTTTCTTTAGTCCTCTGTGACAGTAAATTGAATATTTTTTGGTTGCAGAATGTTGGTCAAGAAAACAACACGACATCTGAGGTTGCGTTGTTGGTTTTTTGGAAACACTTATGAACAATTTTCACCCATTTTCTGTCATTTTATAGACCAAACAACTCATGATTTATAGAGAAAATAACTGTTAGTTGCAGCCCCAATAAAATGATTGGATGCGCTAATATGAAACGTCTATCATCTCTAATAAGATACATGTGCTGAAAATATTCCTCCTCCTGCCTCAGTGTGTGTTACAGACAAAAGCCAGGGGCCTCCCAGAGGGGCCCCACAGCACAGCTAACCATTAACGCACACACACACACACACACACACACACACACACACACACACACACACACACACACACAGACACACACACAGAGGGGTTTTGAAAGGAGACGTTGAGTTACATCACTGTGTCTGACAACAGCAAACATCTCCTTCCCACGCTCCCCTCTCCCTCTCTGTCTCTTCCCGTCATGGAGGTGAGGTATCTGACAAACTCATGTTACCTGTGTAACCATACTGGTTCCCTCCCAGTGGGTCCAAACTCCAAATTCACAGAGTCTGACTCACTGCGGTGATGTGGACCATTTTTTCCCCCCCAGCTCCTTTCAGAAAGTGTAAAAACGTGCTTACAGAGCTCAGTGAAATGTACTCAGTGGACTCCTGTTCTCATGTTGCACAGTAAACACTGAGCTGCTCTGACAGGCGTATCACAGTTTTTATCAGCAGGTTACAAATGATACATGACTGCTGCAGGTACTACAAGACAAAACTAGTAGACATCAAATATATAACGGGTGATTTTCATGTGAAAGACGCACGAGGCTTAGGTCTGTCACAATAATTACGTCATCGACTTATCGCACAATGACATAATTATAACATCATCGTGTCTCCATATATCGGCTTATCTTATGATACATGGACATTACCTGGACCATTTTTTTACCTCAATATTGCCACACTCCACTTTAGCAGCTAAGAGGCTATTCATGTTGTTGTGTAATCACTCGTATGACAACTATTAAAAGATACACGAGACCAGGGAGAGTTGCTCTTAACGTCGGTTTACTTCCTTGTTTTCATTCAGGACAATCATGACAACATATGGGGGGTGTGACGGTATCTCAATCAGGACAAACTTAGTCTATCAATACACAATTCATGCCACATTGGCTTAGCGTGTAGTGTCCTCCATTCCTCACTGTGCTCGTCCTGAGTGGAGACTGCAGAAGTGAGCCTGAGTCGCTTATATGGAATTAAGGTAAATATCTCTGTCCTCAACCATAATGGCAGTCTGTGTTTATACAGTAGTGTAGCACTCTCCTTGCACTCTCATTATGCTATTATATTATCATTATATCAGTGGTATAAAATGATCCTCAAATGACAATAATATCACGATAATTTCTGAGGCGATATATCGTCCAACAAAAGTAGTTATTGTGACAAGTCTAATGAGGCTCTTTACTTTTCAGGAAACACAAATGTCAAATGGGTAAAAGCGACTATTCTTATGTTCGTTAGGCACCTAAATTGTTTGGTTGAGTTCAGACTCTGGTGTGTTTGACGGCTTTATTCGGTCCATATTGGCCGATGTGACAAGTGTCAATCGGACTCAACAACCAGACAGAGACAGCTTGAGAACCACAGGGCTGCTTAAGGGCGTTTTCACACCTATAGTTTATTTGCACAGGTCTGAATCAGAGGATGAGATGGAAAACTTGGTGTGAAAACTTGGTTCAGTTTCTTATCACGCAAAGAAAAATCAAAGCAAACCAAAATGCTTCACTAGAAGCCAGAAGTTCTCTCCACTCATTGGTTAGATGTATCTGAGGCGGGAGCAGGAACCTAAACACAGGAAGAACTAGGTCGGACCTCGATTCATCCTCCAGCTTGTGCTTCTAACTGTTAATTACATTCATATCAAAACACAGCTGGTTAAAGGAGCCGTTAAGCTCAAACTTGCTGAGTACGCCAAATAGCTGGGTCTGATCGAGGTCGGATCACGTTCCCACTGCAAAGGAACCGCACCACAGTTTGTTTGGGGCTGGATTGAAACCACACCCTCAAAAAAGGTCTCAGTATGGTTCCTTTGGTCTTCACCCGAACACGATTACTGTGTTTAGAACTGCTCGTTAACTCACACAGAGGGAAAACAAACCAGAGTGATTCAACAAGACTAAAAAAAAAACCATCACAGGTCTGAAAACACTGTAAAAAGTGATTTTTAACATGAATTCAACAGATAAACTATTATTAAATCCTATCCTATGCCTTTTTCCAGAGACTTGACGTCATGGGGTTAGATGATGCAGAGCAGTACGGGGCGGATGCACTCTGTCACTCATCAAGATCTTGGGCATAAGTCCCCATAAAACCACCAACGTATGTTTTTACATTCCAGTCTTTGTATGGATTAAAGCAACAAGACGCAGCATGTTAATCAGTGAGCTTTACAGGTGTTGGCAGGTGTATGTCTGCTTCTGATCTTCATGCGAATCTAAACTAACCCACAGCCTGATATGAGACGGACAGCCACGTGAATGTGTCACTCTCTAAAGCGCTTTTCCCAAATGATTCTTATCAAATCAGTGAGTTGTAAAAGCTAAATATAGAGGATATGTGAAATAAAGAGTCAAGTAGTAAAAGGCTTATTCAGTTAGCACCATGAGGATGATTCATACAGATACTCAGTTATAGTTCAGTGTTCATAAAAGTATGAATAATAACCACAATATGCAACAAGTCTTCTAAATTAAACACTGAATAAATACTTTCTCATTATCTTTAAAAACAAAACTACAATTTTCTGATTTGACTGCAAAAAATTGAAACACAAGAACACAACCAGTGCTGCCTTACTGTTCGTGTGTGTGTGTGTGTGTGTGTGTGTTCGTGTGTGTCCCACCCGCCCAGTCATTTCCTTTCTACTGTGGAAAAAATCAAACCTTCCCCAGTTTTACATCACTGAACAAGCTCAGCAGCTCATTCCCACCGCCCATCGCCCAGCACCAGCCTGTGTGTGTGTGTGTGTGTGTGTGTGTGTGTGTGTGTGTGTGTGTGTGTGTGTGTGTGTGTGTGTGTGTGTGTGTGTGTGTGTGTGTGTGTGTGTGTGTGTGTGTGTGTGTGTGTGTGTGTGTGTGTGTGTGTCAGGACGGTTTCACACTCGGGTCAAGTTTGGTTGTTTTTTTTTCCTGAACCCAGAATTTATCCAAAACAATTCAGCACATCTGATCATGTGTGAAAGCTGCTGTTGAATCCAGAAGAAAAGTCTTGGTTTACCTCAAAAACACTTGGTCTGGGTTCAAGTGAACCTCTGAAAACTACGACTCATGAGCTCAGTTCAGCTGTGGAAACTGACAGATTTAGACTCACAGAGAAGACTTTTGTTCTAGTCAGACTGAACATATATATATGAGTGAGTATTGGGGATCAAAGTGCATAAAATTCCCATGAAAAAGACCCAAACCACAGTCGGAGTGGGCGTGGAAACATGAACCCTGAAGCTGTGAAGTATTCATCACTCCACAAACACACCTGGACTCACCCACTGGTCTCACCACAGACACGAGATGATGTCACTAATAAAGGTCTGAGATGCTTCTGACAAAAACCACATTGTCTGTCTGTGTGTGTGTGTGTGTGTGTGTGTGTGTGTGTGTGTGTGTGTGTGTGTGTGTGTGTGTGTGTGTGTGTGTGTGTGTGTGTGTGTGTGTGTGTGTGTGTGTGTGTGTGTGTGTGTGTAAGTATAAAAGGAAGATATCTGTAGTCTGAGGTTTCTTTTTGATCTTAACTCTGCTCCTCAGGCAGTTCAGCTAACCTGTTTCAACCTGAACTGAACCCAATTACCAGTAATCATTATCAATTAATTGGTTAATCGTTTGGTCTATTAGTTGTTGTTTTTTTTTACTTTAGTTAAATGCATGATTCAATACTTCACACAGTGAATTATGGACCAAACTGTGCCACATTTGCATTGTTTTTCACACAGAAAACATTCACTGATTACAGCCTTCAAATGGCCTGAATCTTTCTCTCTCAAACACAAACAACCAACTTTATTTATGTTCAAAAACTAACATGTACACTGCCATATGAACAGCAATCAGCTAAACCATAACCACATTATATAAATAGATCTATATTCAACCAATCTTCCACCAAACAACAAGAAAAACTGTCAGAAATGAAGCCGACTGAAAGCTTCCCTGCTGCATCTCAATGACTCATTCATACATTGTACAATATATATCTATAGAGAGGTATAAAAGTTTTAACACTCTATAAACACATTTATGACACTATCAAAGATTAAAAACCAACTTGAACAATAGAAACGTATGCGTATGCACATAACCAAGCGTCAAAAACTATAAAATGTGATATGTTTATTATGAATTTTACAAATCAGAACCACAACTCTAAAAAAGCTGAAAAATATTGATTCAATCAGCGTTTCACTCAGCGGGAGATCACGTCTTAAAATGTCTTATTTTATCCCGACCAACAGTCAATATGATGAGAAAGATGAATGAGATTAAACAAGTTGGAACCAGAGACGTTTTTCTTAAGAAATTACTCAACAGGATAAATCAATTATCGACTAATTGCTTGACTCTTATCATCTTATCTCGCCTTCCCGTCTTCAGAATAAAGGGCCAATAAAAGGCCAGTAGACACCGAGTGATCAAAGAACTACAAAACTTTTCACTTTCATAATAATCGTAATAAAAAGATGACAACAGTGAGCGCCGAGAGATAAGAGCTCAACGACATTCTGAGCAGGAAGTCCACGATGAAGACTTTCACTTCTTCACGGTGGGAAATTTAACGTCAGCAGAGACGACAAAACGTACCGCAACAGAGGAAAATCTACACACTTTACCTTCAGCTGTCTCCTAAACTTGTGGAAAAAGGAAGAGCTAGAGAAATGCAGCGGATAAGGCTAAAGAGTTCTTCAAAATGTTCAATCACCTTAAATTCTACAGACTTAAGAAAACGTGTTTGTTTGGTACAGATTCCTGCAAAAACCCGACCATAATCATTTCAATTAAAATGATAATAATGATGTAAAAGTGATGATTCCCTCCAATATCGCAGATCATATTTCAGTAAAAATCGTTCATCCTTGGTGGCACCCAACAGTTTTCATTCACACTTAATGTGCAGGTCATTTTTGCAGTCAAACAATCAATTATCTGATCAAGAGAATATCAGAATACTGTTTAAAAGCCCATCACTGTTTCCAATATCCTAATTAAAGACAGTTTAGTCCAACCAGCAGTCAATAACACAATGATAATCAGGTTTCATATCATATAAGACTGATAAATGACAAATTTGATGCCAAATGTTTCTAAACATAATTAATTTAAGAGGTCAAAAATCTAACAATCAACTACTTATGAGAAAGTGGTTGTAATCAGATGTGTGTGTGTTCATTAATTCTGAGGAACAAAAACAAGCAGCTTGTTAAATAAAAGTAGTTTTAAAAAGCAGAATAAGTGAGCAGCAGATGGATGCTGAAGGTGTTTATTCTAATAGAGATGACAGGCCAGTAACAGCAGCTGGCTCTGTCTTTGTGAGTGTTTTTTTTAGTGGGGGGGGGGGGGGGGGAGTTGGAGATGTGTGTGTGTGTGTGTAAAAATATTTCCATCCGGTAGCCAAACTAAGGAGGCTTCACCTCTCCCCATGAAGCCAGGCTCATTAACACAGGTGTGTCCTCTCTCTGCAGGAGCCTGCTCATTAAAACACACTCTGCTGTTGTCATTTGGAGACTCAACACCTCCAACAAGCCAAACTCCATTAAGAAATCTGTCACTTTAATGCTGCTGTTGGCATCATGATACACTTCATTAGTTAATTACCGTGAGACCACATTTAAGCTCTGACTAGGTCTGCTACTGTCAGAAACCCACACTTGAATGAAAATGAAAATATTAGAGGTGCTTTGGTTCCAGTTGTCAAAGTCTCCTTTACGTAAATGTTAATTGGAGGTGAGAGGCAAGAGGAGCAGGGTTTACTTAGAAAATGTAAGTTTTTCAATAGAGACTTGGTTTAATTGTAGGTTTTAAATATGCCGATTTGATAATGAGCTCTTCTCAATTATACAAATGTTAAAAAAATAAAGATGTATTGACTATAAAGTCGCCGATAAGCAAATTCACATTAAAGTAGAAGATTTTTAAACACAGTTTGGTAGAAACACACATGTGAGCTGAATGTACTGCAGCATAAAGGACACACACAGAAATGGGACTTTCTCATTAAGGCGAACATTTTAAAGTACTTTCACGTCTTTAACTACATGAGATACTTTCATTAACTCTTTTTAATTAACATTAAAGTGGAAAAAGCTTTAAAACACCGGCGGGGAAACTTCCACACAAAAAAGAGACTGAACTGAACTTTGGTCTCCGGCATAAAACTGCATGAAGCTTCCTTTATAAAACACGAGTCAAGGTTGATTAAACAGCCTTAAAACTTCTCTTTAATTTAACATAACACAACACACCCAGCAGCGGTAACTTTAATGAGATATCATCTGTTTTTAAAGTGTTTTTTTCCCTCTCGATCCTAAACGTCTCTCACCTTTAAGTTCGCTACATGCAGCCAGGTAGACGACATGAGCAATGTGTAAAACTTGATATTTTATAAGGAATATTTATTGTTTATGGGTATTAAATGAATGCCGAATTAAATAGGAGGGTATACTGATTCAGAATATATACTTTACAATAATATATGACATATTTATACATGTGAAAAAGCAATGACATTTTAAAATGCGCATTTTTTAAAGGGAGTTTTGCCCCCTTCACAGCAGAGAAGTGTGTGTTTAGAGCTCAAAACTGGGAGAAAGTGTGGAAAAAACTACTGTGACAAGCAAAACCAGCTCTCATGTCATGGTTAGACTCTTAATTAGCAGTTTAACTAATTATGGGTACAACAGCTGAGGGTTTTTGAGTCTTGAGGAAACTTCCAGACTAATGTTAATGAATGGAGCTCCGTTATTCACCAATGGAGACTAAACATTTCTAAAAATTCATATTCTGTATAAAATAAATATTGATTTGTGTATTTAATGAATGCCGAATTAAAGAGTGGGGTCTGCTGATTCAATAGATATCATTTATAATCATATGTACTGTATATATAGATGTGGGGAAGCAATGAAATGTTAAAATGTTAGATTTTTAAAGGGAGTCTGCCCTTTCCCTTGCAGAGAAAAGTGTGTTTGGAGGGTAAAAAAAAATGGGAAAAACTTGACTGGGACAATAAATATAACCAACACCAACTCTTATATCATGGTTAAACTCTTACACACCAATTAAACTAAATTCAAGGTTTTTTTGGGGGAGCTTAGATGAATGAATGGAGCTCCTTTTACTCACCAATGGAGACCAGCCTTATATTCTCCTTCTCCAGAAACTCCAGAGCCACAGACACATTCTCCAGCTTCATCTGTCTGAAGTTGGGCCTCGGATGATACTTTCTGAACATCTTCTTGTGGCTGAGGACCTCCAGCAGCGCGATGAGCCTCAGGCCGTCGCTCAGGTCCAGCTGCAGGTCACCAATGCGCTTATTGACGCATTTCAGGTGCTCATTGGTCCAGCGGGTGAAGGTGTTTTGTTGGATCTTCTTCCAAGGAGCATCTTCAGCCAGATCCTTTTCTGTGACCGGCATCTTCTTCTTCTTCTTCTTCTCTTGTTTTGCAGTCTGAACACTTCTTATGTGGAAGGTGCTTTTGAGTGTTGGGCAGAGACTTGAAGGCGATGTGTCCTCTATGCAGGCTGAAGTGGATCTGAAGTGTTTTCAGACTCGCTACCAAGACTCACTGACTGATGCTGCGTTCAGGTGCTAAAACATGAACTCGGAGTTTTCAGCTACTCTTTCCTGCTCTATACATAGGCAATGCTGAGGCGTCAGTGGTGTATTATCGCCCCCCATCGATGAAAATTAGTTTTTGTAACCTTTTTTTATTTTTATTTAAAGGTGCAGTGTGTAGGATTTAGTGGCATTTAGTAGAACAGACTTAGCAGAAATTCAATATATACAGGGTGTCCACAAAGTCTCTTTACAATTAAAAAAAAAATCATTACAAAAGCAATTGATGAGATATGTTAATCAGACTTGTTCTATGTACGCAGTGGTTATCAAAGTTTTGAATCACATTGTATTTGTGTATCGTGTATTGAAACAAAGATACAGGACATCAAGGACCTGAAGCAAAAGATCACTGATGCCATTGCCACCATTGATGAGGCTCTGCTACAGCCAATATGGCAGGAAATCGAGTACCGTCTTGATGTGCTTCATGTAACTAATGGTGCCCATATAGAGGTGTATTAAATGATTATATTTACACAGATTTGTCTATTCATTTGCTTTTGTAATACATTTGTTAAATTGTAAAGAGACTTTATGGACACCTGTAATATCCATAATACACATATATTATTTCACTTTAATCTGTGCAATAAGAATATCACCTCAATATTACCCAATATTACTCTTGTAAATAATGTCACAATTATTATTTTTATTACATATTTTTACTATTATTGTTCTTATTGTTTTGTACTTATTATTTATTGTTCTTATTCTCTCTTATTGCTGCTCTATTTTGCTGTTTCACTGCTGCTGTACTAATGCTACCATAACATACTACCATTGTGGGACTAATAAAGGAATATCTTATCTTATCTTATCTTATCTTATCTTATCTTATCTTATCTTATCTTATCTTATCTTATATTATGTTTTAATTAGACCTTTAGGAGTCTCAGCTCCTAATGAGAATTTGTTCAAACCTTTCTGATAAATTATTAATTTCCCCAGATAACATAAATTACAAGAAGAAATATTAATATATAGTTGAGCAGGCTATAGTGTACAGTGTTGGGGAAATTACTCAAAAATGTAATATATTACACATTACTCATTACTTTTTTTTAAGTGATGCGTTACATTACTTAATTACTCCCTGTGGAAAGTAATTACACTACTAGTTACATTACTTTTGCATTACTCCTTAGCAACACTGGTGATGTCTTGTAATAATAATAAATCAACAGATAAAATAATAATATGGGTCTGCACCATCATAACACCATGTTGTACAAATAATAACTGCCTCAAAATAATTGAAGATGTAACGCAAGTAACGTCATATTTCTTTGTTTAGTAACTGTAATGTGATTACTGACTGTAGACACTGTAACGCGTAACAGGTAAATGTAATGTGATTACAGTAACACCCAACACTGTTCATAAGTATGTATGTGTAATTAGTGCAATTAGGTGATTCTAGGATCAGACCTTTAGTGTTCAAACCTTCTGCTAAATTACTCATTTCACTGGATAACGTACATTACAACAAGCCATATTAATACATAGTGTAATACATAGATCTATAGTGTATAATAATAATAATGGTTCAGAATAAACAATCACAGATTTCTACATAGAGGACTCTAAGATAGTTAATGAACCCTGAGAGAAAGATTATATATTAATGACAGAACTATCTAAAGTACATTAAAGCTGTTAAAATAAAACCATTTGAACTTATAGTATAAATATTTGTCCCGTCTCTAACAGACGAGCTCGCACAATAATTAAAGCCATACAAAATATTTTTTAGAAAAAAGAATACAATAGTAATTTATTTATTTTTAGGGGAGCCTGAGCACCTCTAAAAAGGGTCTAAACACTCAGCCCTGAGATACATCAGGACCCATCACTGCACTTTATACAGCTTGGTTGGATGGTCGCTCCTCAGGCAATTTCCCTACTTACTTGAGTCAGAAGTTCACACTCTTACAGAGAACTCACAACCTAAGGTCCAACATTCAACTCCATTTTAAAATACCTTCTGTCAGAACTGAAATTGGGAAATCAAGCCTCTCTTATTACGGTCCCTTAAATGATTTTAAACGTAGGATACAAGATCTCATCACTTCTAGCTGCAGTTGTTTTAAGTGAACAATTAAGATTAAAGTGCCTATTTATTGCTGCCTCTGTTGTATTTCACTTTATATTTTGTTATTCTGTTCTTGTTGTTGTTGCTGTTGTTGTCCTGTTGTATGTGTGATGCTGCTAACTGACCTTGTCTTGGCCAGGTCTCACATGGAAAAGAGGTTTTAATCCCAATGTGACTTCCAGGTTTAAATAAAAATAAAAATGAAAATAAGAATCATTTGTTTTTTCGTTACATCACGATCTCCCCTTTAGGGAGCTAAATCGTACAGATAAGAGTTATCATAGTTAACTAAGACTAAAACTAGAAAAATCATTAACTGAAATAAACTAAATAACAACAACAATGAACAAATGCAAAACAAACTAAAATAAAACAGAATTGCGTGCATGTGTTAAACTCAGATTTAAGGTGAACACAGAGAAACTTTCCTCCTTCAGCAGATGAACTCTGCACACTCATCCTTCAGCACAGTGAAGCCCAAACACTCGAGCCATTACACTTAAGATTCTAGATGACATCTGGCTCTTGTTTGTATGGAAGTTAAATGCACTTATTGTGAGGACAAAGGCCTCTTTCATATCAGTGTAATGTAATATAATGAGAATAGCTGTGTGGGACTTTGGTTTGAGGAAACAGGCTCGGAGTGATGCCTCTTGTTGTCTGGATTGATTCATCAGAAACCAGACGGACTGATGTGAAGTCAGTGTTTCTGTGTGAATCAGCAGCTCTGCGTCTGTCAGGCTGGGTGATTAATCGGGTTGGATATTTAAACCAATTAAAAAACACTTTTCCCTCAACTATTAGACTCTTAGAGATCAATAATGGAAGAGAACTGTGTATCTGGAGCTAAAACCTGGGAGAAAGTGTGGAAAAATTGTGATATTTTATATTTAATTTTTATTACTTTGGGTATTAAATGAATGCTGAATTAAAGAGTTAAATCATAAAATATCCTTTACAGTAATATATGACATATCTATACATGCAATGAGACCTTAGAATGCTCGTTTTCTAAAGGGAGTTCGCCCTCTTCACGACAAAGAAATGTGTGTATGTGATAAAAACTGTGAAAAATTACTAGGATGAGCAACACCATCACTCGTGTCATGGTTAGACTCTTAATTAACAGTTTAACTAATTATACGTCCTCCAGCTGAGGGATTTTTGGGTCTTGAGGAAATTTCGAGACTAATGTTAATGAAAGGAGAGCTGTTATTCACAGATGGAGATGAACCACTTCTAAAACCTCAGATTTTGTATAAAATATTTAATGATTTGTGTATTAAATGAATGATGAATCAAGGAGTGATTCAAAAGACATGCTTTACAATGATAATTAAGATATTCATACATGTGGAGAGCAATGAGTCCTTAAAATGTTTGGGGCTTAAAAATTGGGACAAGAAATATTAGCAAAATCAGCACTATGTCATATTTAGACTCTTAATTAACAGTTTAACTAATTATAGATCCACCAGCTGAGGATTTTTGAGTCTTGAGGAAACTTGTTATTGAAAGATGGAGACAAACCACTTCTAAAACCTCAGATTTTGGATAGAATATTTGTTGATTTCTGAATTAAATGAATGATGAATTAAAGAGTCATCATTTATAATTATATATAATATATCAATACAGCAATAAAACTTTAAAATATTCGATTTTTTAAGCCAATCCCGACAGAGAACTGTGTGTGTTTGGGGCTAAAAACTGTGAAAATGTGTTGAAAAAAAACTCTACAGGGACAAGAAATATTAGTTTATGTCATGGTTACTCTCTTAATCTTCATCCTTTAACCTCTCACATATCAATAAAGTTTAATAAATAAAGTTTCCACAACCACAACTATCTGTTAAAGTGAAGAAAAACCTGCATTCAGACATTAAAACAAACCCTTTACAGAGTGAGACTCGGGTTGTGTTTGTGACAGTCAGGACATCTGAGTACTCATCTGTATCTGGTACTTTTCAAACATCAATGTCCTCTGTTGTTCCCTAAACTGGTTTTTAAATGAATCACAGTCAAATGGTTGGTGATGCGTCAGCGTCACCTTCAGCTGGTTGGAGGTTTTTAAGGCCGTCGTCTCGTCTGTCTGTCTTCACTTCCTCACCGCTCTGCTGGAAAATCTTCACATGGTGTTCAGCTCTGATTCATGTGCTGGAGGCTCCACTTTGTGCCTCTAATGTACCTTTTTTAATTTTTAGATTTGATGAGCACACTCCGAAATAAAAACTCTTTTTATTCAGACTGTATTATAAATATGTTGCATGCTGCGCTCAATTTACTCTAAGTAGATTTTTTAACCTGATTCAGGAGGTTCAGGACTTCGCTTTGATGCCGACCAAAAGTAATAGCTCCTTATTAACCCCGCTGCCATCTTTGTCTGTGCCAACTGGGGGGGGGGGGGGAGAGATTTGTGAGGCATGTTAAAAGAGTCACCAAACACCAGAGAGGTACATGTGGAGGCCAATTACTGTACCAAAAGAGAGAAAGAAGAAATGTTACAAATCATTAAAACTCATGGAGAGTAAAAAATGGACTTTAAGATACTGAATTTCTAAGAAAAGAGTCCAAAAAGAAAGATAGATAGATAGATAGATAGATAGATAGATAGATAGATAGATAGATAGATAGATAGATAGATAGATAGATAGATAGATAGATAGATAGAAAGATAGATAGATAGATAGATAGATAGATAGATAGATAGACAGATAGATAGATAGATAGATAGATAGATAGATAGATAGATAGATAGATAGATAGATAGATAGATAGATAGATAGATAGATAGATAGATAGATAGATAGATATACATTGACAGAATGATACAATGATACAATGATAGATAGTTGAATGGAACGATAGAACAATAAAACGATAGAGCAGATACAGAACGATAGAGCAGATATAGAACGATAGAGCAGATATAGAACGATAGAGCGATAGAACGATGGATAGAATGATATAACGATAGAGCGATGGATAGAGCAATAAAGTGATAGAGCAATAGAACGATAGAGCGATAGAGCGATAGAACGATGGATAGAGCGATGGATAGAGCGATAAAGTGATAGAGCGATAGAACGATGGATAGAGCGATAAAGTGATAGAGCAATAGAACGATAGAACGATGGATAGAGTGATAGAACGATGGATAGAGTGATAGAACGATGGATAGAGTGATAGAACAATGGATAGCTAGTTAGATAGAGAATATGTATATAATAATATATGAAAGGAGAATATAAAAATGGCAGTAATAAATATAGATGCATTAGTTAAGTTTTTATACATGTGCTTTACTGGAAGAGCTGCAGTGAAATCTTAAATATTTTTGCCTTTATTTGGTTCATAATGAGTTTATTTGTTTAGTATCCAGAGGATGTTTTTTGTGTCTCTCCTCTGAGCTTCCTTCCAGGTTTTTAAAAAGCTTTTCATGCGATTCATATTCAAAATGGTGAGTCAATTTGTGCATTATGAAAGATCTCTTTGTTTGTTTGGACTGGACTGAATGAGAGAAGGCTTCATTTGAGTCTTTTGAATATTCTGGTTGGTCTGTTCTGTGTCTTCTTGGTGTTTTTTTTTTCTTCTCCTCTCTGTATCCTCAGACTCAGTCTTTCTCTCTCCACACCTGCCCTGCATCAGCCTCGTTAGTCCTGGTTTTTGGTTCGGATCCTCTGTTGTTCTGTTCTGTCTCTTCAGGCTCGTCCTTTACGCTTTTTTTTAAATTTTTTTACCCAGATCAGACAGTTTTTGTTTTTGCATGCAAAATCTCAGAGTAAATAAGTTTCTTCAGCCTCTCTCAGTCTGCTCCATCACTCCATTTAACTGTAGTGTGGTACAAATTATGGCTTTTGAGTCACAATGTCAAAAATGATTAAAAAAAAAGTCAAAATTATAAAGTAGTAAGTCAAAACTTTATCTATTTAAGACAAAATAATGATACAAATTAAACATTTTGACTCAGAAAAATTGCGACACACACTTTATTAAATGTTTCATAAATCATCTTGTAGATAAACTTTCAAACAGTATGAATGAAAACCTTTATCTTCTCTTTTCATTACTTCTTTTGTTCCGTTGAATGTGTATTTTTTTTATTTTGAAGAAATGACGAAATCAATCAGTCAGAACTTTGTGAAATCATTTATTTTCTTTCCAGTTTTTGTAATTCAACATTTGACTCTTGACACACACACACACACACACACACACACACACACACACACACACACACACACACACACACACACACACACACACACACACACATACGTGGAGAATTTGTGCCAACTGTTAATTCCTTCTGCATGTTGCAACGGCCTCGTAAAACATGACATCATGCCCCAGCTGGATGATTGATGCGTGTTTGTCGTGTGAAGACATCAACACACACACACACACACACACACACACACACACACACACACACACACACACACACACACACACACACACACACACACACACACACACACACACACACACACACACACACACACACAGGTCTAGGCTTGTGTTTAATGGTATAGTCTTTATGATTGTGTGTCTTTGTTACATCACACATACTGAAGCTGTACATTTTAAACCGGATATGTTCATATTTAACATTCCGCTAATCAATAAGTTTTATATTGCTAATTGTATCTTCTAGTTTTGGTTCAGTGTTTCCAGCAGCAGCAGCAGCTTTCTATCAAACAAGCTCTCAGTGTACAGACCACACTGCTCACAGGCAGTTAGAGGCCAGAAAATTAAATATCTGGCCGGAGTTCACAAGGAGAGTGAATATTAGATTTAGTGTCTACTCACCAGGTGGACACAAGCACGGCTGTAACTGAAAACTAATGATCTGATCAGCTTTATAATTCACTGTACATTGATACACTTTTGCACTCTTGAAATATTTCCGCTCTACATTTAATCCACACGGACTCCATGAATCTCACAAGATTTCAGGTAACTTTGCACACAATACCACATTTAACACAAACATATTGTTAACTATACTGTATAGTTAATAATATGAGCGACAAAGTGTTAAGGAGCAATATCACAGGTCCTTCTTTCCTCCCTGCAGACTGTACGACCAGCAAGTAAACCTCACACACCCTCAGACCAGGACAATTAACAAACTGCACTTTATACTCTACTGTGAAATAGTCTGCCAGTATTTCAGGTATACTATTACTTGCAGTTCAATTGTGCAATAAGTATTTTTTCACTTTAAAATCTGTGAAATATATAAAAAACAGACTAAGTTATATTATCATTGTGACATCACCAACACCAGAGCTGTCAAAAGTACTCACATATACTAAAGTAGAAGTAGGGGAGACCGGGGTTGGTTGTCACACTTTTTACTCTGGTGAGAATTGCTGATCATCAAAACATCTTTCAATAATCATTCTTATATTAAATGGAAGCTTAAGGTCTTGGCTTGAAATGGGTATCATGTTCACTTTTACAACTTATTGCAACAAGACGTAATTAACTATCAAAGACACCAACCTTGTGACAACCAACCTCATCACTGTGTTGGTTGTCCTGATAGTTATCAACGGGGTTTCAGTAAATAATAATGTGATTTTTAAAAATGTGTAACTTTTTAGTTTTTTCAAGATAGAAACACCAATTATATTTTTTGAAATGAACACCACCTCTATAATAGTACTCATCATTGCCCGATGTGTGTTTGATTTTTAAATGACTAATAACTTACAAGCTTTTAATACAAACACAACACCAACATAAAACATTTCTCTGACCCCTAAAAATTACAAAATATTTCCTCACTTCAATGTTTTGTGTCTGTTCCACAAAATGACCAAAATGCAAAATGGGAATCATGTTAGACTATCTGATATCAACATAATGTCACTGTGACAACCAACCCCGATCTCCCCTACATCTATTTTGTGTATTAGTATTTTAACAAATTAACTTCATACTTTTTTTACTTTTCCTTCTTTTACACTTTGGCCGTGCTGAAACAAATTCCTCGTACACATGAACCTGATGACCTAAATCTGTCTCAATGAACCGAGGTGCAGTTCAAACATGCGTCATGTCGCTAAATGCACGAGTCATCAGAGCCGACTATAACAAATGAAACCTTCAGCTGCCTTTGAAGAACGAAGTTACCTGAATCAGGATCATTTTAGCCTGATAACATCATATTAACTTAGATTACATTAAAGCTTGATTGAAGATCAGCTGCAACTAAGGATTATTTTCATTATTGATTCATCATTTAGTCTATAAAATGTCAGAAAGGTGTGAAAAATGCTGTTATAATTTCCTAAAACTCAGAGTACTGGCTTCAAATTGCTTGTTTTATTTGTTTAAACAGTTTAAAACTGAAAATATGTTGCTGTGATATTAGTGTGAATTTACAGTAATTTCAGATAATTACAGTATCATATTGTTTATTACATTAAAATATTGTATTTTCACAGTAATCTTGTGTCTGGTTTAATGTAGAAACACAATACATTACTGTGATTTATATGTAAATTACAGTATTCTACTGTGTACTACCGTGAATATGCATTAATAAAATATTCAGTTTATGAGCACATGCAACAAAGATTAACAGCTGGAAACAGTGAACGTTTACCAGATGATTTTAATGATTAATCAATGATCAAAACAGTTCAACTAATCGATTCATTGTGTTTAATTTATAAACATTATTTATTACAGATGTGTTTGTGTGAAGTTTAATGAATGAAGACGCTTGAAGCAGGTTTGGTGGGTCAGCTTGCTACAACTTTAATCCAAACATCGCTCTGTATATATCCAATACATCATCATCATCATCATCATATTCTCTACATAGCTCCCTCTCATATCTCTAAACAATTTTAACAAAATAAGTCTAGTAGCACATCATTCAATAACATTTTATTTTACAATTCTCTCTGTACTGTAGTGTTTCTCTTTAAACATCAGGAATATTTGTTCGTTGTCTTTTTTATTTTTTTTTCTTCTTCTTCTTTTTAAACACGGAGACAAGACACAGAGTACACAAACGATGACAAACGTTGCTCAAGAGTCCAGAGTGTGAATCGACACACACGCGCGCACACACTCCTCCCCTCGTGTTCACCAACACACACAACCACACACACTTTGAAATAATTTAATGATAAAAACAAGCTCAGAGTTGAGACCTCGCAGCCGTCGTGTTGGAGTGACGACGAGAGTGAAAAGAAGAGAAACTGAAGCCTGATGAAGATCTTGTTTTTCTCAAGTTTGCTGCAGTGGTGTAAAGGTGTACCTGCAGGACACCGTGACATCACTGTGACATCACTGCAGGGTGTGGTTAAAGGTGTGGCGGAGAAAAAAAAACAAACCCCAGACGACACCCTTCAGTGATGCAGTCGGAGAGGTGAAGTGAAGTCACTCTTTTACGTCAGACTTGGCTCTCGAGTGTAAGATGAACTCTGTTGAAATCTTTGTGACCCCCCCTTTAATATAAAACATCTGTACGAGACCCTCCTAACGGGATGTCTATCCAATTTAAGAGTCATTTTATCATCTCAGACTCATTTTAAATGCCTGAATTGTGAAATTGTTCAGTATTTCACATGAAAAAAAGCAAATATTAGAGAAAAACTTGTGTAGTAGAGTTTATATTCTTTTTTCTTACAAAGATAATCATCTGGAGACCCTTCTTTGAGAGTGTCCTGATCATGAATGTGTTAATAAAACTGGATACAGTCGCCGCCGCCGCTCAGCCTCGCTTCCCCCATTTCTCCCAGTGGCCACTTATGGTATTGCAGTTTAAAAAAATCCCCCCTCCTTCTGCGGCCTCAAAAAGCGTGTTTTTAAAACTTTCTGCAAGCCTAGAAAAGTGATCTTTTAGAAACGTCGCTGTGCATATTCAGCAGGCCGCACGACATGGAGGCAAAACTGGGAAACTACAGTAGAAAATTGTTGTTTTTTTTTTTTGGGCTAATGTGCCAGGCGAGCGATTTTCATTCAAATTTGAGTCCAGTATCCAGTTTATATAAAACACTCATGATCCTGAGCTATCTAACGCTAACATGTTAACAAGCTGATGGAAAAATAGTCGTTAGTTTTTGAGCTTCTTCATCACGACGTGGATTTTTTTGTAATTTTTAACGTGCTAATGGCGCTAAACGAAAAGTCACAAAATCAGCAAACTCATGAGGATTCAATTTTAAACATCTGTCATCATCCTCAGAGCTGCTAATGTGTGTAAAACTCCAGCTGATGTGGATTGTTATAATGAAGCTGTGACAATAATAATCTAAACTCAAAATGACTCCATTCATTTACTGAAGAAGGCTAAGAGTAGCGGCTGAAAGCTCTGGAGAAAGCCAGTACTCTTAACACTGACAGTCCGATAAAAAAAAAACAAGCGTGTGTGTGTGTGGGGTTGTGTGCGTGTCCGTCGGCACACATACACAAACTGTGGTGTTAGTTAGTTACATCAGAGGCACTTTGACCCCCGTTTTCTGTGCCCTCAAATATAAGATTTAAAAAGAGAAAAAAAAGAAAAGAAAAAAAAACCTCGCAGAAAATAAATCAGATTTTTATTTTAATAATTTGGCTTCAAGTTTAAACCCCCGTCCCCCAAACCTCTCCCCCAAAAAAAGAAAAGAGAGAGAGAAAAAAAAAAAAAAACAATGTAGAGAAACACCATGTTAGAACACGGTAAGACTAAAAAAACCAGAACAGAGCAGAGGCGGACTTCCAGTAAAACCTCCTTAATGTGAAAACTCTCCAGCAGACTGATGATCCAGATCAGGTCCACAAACTGTGCTGATAAATCCTGAATGTGCATTTACTATAAAGCAGATTATCATGAAGTCTGAAGTGGATTCCTGTGTATTTTTACCGATATATGAAGCTGAATATGTCTTTAGGTCAAATTTACCCTACTTGATTTTAAACAGAAAAATAGAGTGAATATTAAATTTTTCTCCCCACATTCAAACTGAATGACAGCTCTACTGTGTGATCATTGTTTAAGAATATGCACCATGTAAGCTTAATATTGACTGAAATATTAAAAGGTTTTTAAAACTGGAGCCCCATCTTAAACAACAGAGCCTTAAAATTAGGTAAAAAGACCCAAAAAGCAGTTTATTTATTTTTGCTTGGTTGTGCTTTAATGGTGCATAGAACCAAACAAATGTGCGTTCAACACCTGAACCGACAACAACAAAACACATTTGGATTAATTCAACACTTCTAATTATTATTACACTATTGTTATTTTAATCTCAGTTTAAAAAAACACTTTCTACACTGACAAGAAAAACAAGAAGTGTGACAATCTTTTTGTTTTTGGCATGAAAACTCCCAAATTATCAGCAGCAACAAATCCAAAAATAGTTGTATTGTTTGGAGAGCGACATGTACTGATAGACGACTCAAAACGGCATTTTTAGGACGCTTTGAGCTAGTTTTTTTTTAGGAATTTCAGACTGATTTCAATCACTGTTGGAGGGGCTGCGGCCAAGTTCACAGCAGGTGAACACGGAGCCGCTAACAGACCTCCAGCAGCCAATGAAATCTCTCGAAACACGTTCAGACTTCTCAGTTTCGAGGGATGAATGTGGATCATGTTCCCCTGACTGGACTGAGACTGATGGAAAGTGCCACATTCACCTCAGCGCTGTTCATTCATTTACAACATCGAGCGCGGGTAAATGTGTGTGTGCGTCACTTTCAGGCAGGTTTGTGTGGAAGTTCGGCTTGCGAAGAGAACAATATGTTACTCTGAAAAAAATCAGCAGAGAGACGAAAACAAAAAACAAAAAGAAAACCCCCCAACATAAAATCCAACACAAGTCCCCACAGCGAGAGAGAGCCGAGAATAAAAACAACAAAACTCCTCGCTGCAGAAAAAGAAACACAAGAAAAAACAAAATAAACCAAAAAACATGTGAATCCTCTGTAGAAACCACAACCTTTATATTCCCTCTACAATTATGTACAATTAAACTTTATACAAGTAAGTAAGCAGTGATGCTCTCCTCACAGCGCTCTGTGTCTGTGTGTGTGTGTGTGTGCGTGCGTGTGTGTATATATATATATATATATATGTATGTGTGTGTGTGTGTGTGTGTGTGTGTGTGTGTGTGTGTGTGTGTGTGTGTGTGTGTGTGTCCGTCCTAAGTGGAGCTGCTCTTGGAGAGGTTGGGGTAGAGGACGGCTGCCGTCACGGCGACCATCACTGCGATGACCGGCATCCAGGGGCTCCAGCCGCTCTGTCCGACACACACAGACACAAACAGAGTGAGAAAACCAAGTTAGTCTGATGCAGCTCCTTTATTTATTCATCTATTTATTCTAACTTTAACTTTAACTCGACCGAGACTGAAACCAGGAAGAATGAAGAGAAGAGGAGAAGAAAGAAGATGAAGAGAAGAGGGAAAGTAAAGCTCAGAGCATTGCATAAAATAAAGAAAGAAAGCCAAAAAACATGAAGCCCCCAAAGTCCCAAAGAGGATGTTCTTCCTGTCCTGAGCATCAAAGTTATTTATCTGATTGGGGACGATATCTAAAAGTGTTAACATCTTTGTTTTATACACATTAAATAAGTTTCACCTAAACTCCTGACACACATAAAAACTCACAAAATGGATGAAAAACTATTTAAAATAACGAAAAAAAGAAGAAAATGTCTCACAAGACTTTAAAAAGTAGATTTTAAGTTGTAGAAATCAATATTACTCAGTGCAGTTCCTTACTTTTAAAGGTGGAGTATATCTATATATATCTATGGAGGAGCGTGCCAGACGTTAAGTGACTTCTCTGCATGTGAATGTGATAATTGAGTCTTCTGGTAACTGCATTTATCTTCTTTGATGTTCAGTCTATGATTATCAAAATCAGCTCAAAGGAGGAGGAGGTGTCAGAATCTTACACATGAGACACAAATCAACGTACCGTTTAAAACTTTCCACACTGAATCACTTTGATCTCTGTGTGATACATTATGACATGATGATGGTGATGGTGGGAGTTACATAACTTTAAAGGGTTTTTTTACATCGGCTTTGACACGAAAACTTCTACCTATGACCTTAAACTGTAGAAGAAGTGTAAGAACATCCTTGCATGCATGTTCTGTACAGATTTTATAGCATCTAGTGATAAACAGAGTCCAGGTGATGTTTGTGAAAGCTTCTCAACACTTATAATGTCCTGATAAAATGTCTCAGATTAACTTCTGGGTCACTGATTCTACCACATTCATTTCTTTAAGAAGCATTCAATACTAACAAACACACACCAGATGGGTTTAACCTCTTCATTAACATGTTCATCTTTACCAGGGTTGGGAAGGTTACTTTGGAATAGTAATAGGTTACAGATTACTAGTTACTCTATTTAAAATGTTAAAGTAATGTAACTATTTCAATTACTTAATCAAAGTAAAATTAACCAAATTACTTTTCTTATCTTCTAACCACTGTTTTCAGCTGTTAGGGTGTTCCTATAGTGTTCCCATTAAGCCCCAAAATTTAAGTTCAGGTGTTTTTCATGGATACTGACATGATTTACAAGGGACATCATTTCTTATAAAGCAAGATATATCTTTCATTTGAAAATATATTCATTAGTTCATGTAGATTTTAGAATATAAAATAAAGATATATTATATAAAAAATCAAAAGTCTGGTATGGGCTTAATTGGTACTGTGACACCATTTAAGTCCACGTCATGATTTATTTACAAAATATAAAAAATATTGATTTCAAAGAATTAAAAACAGCAATATATGTATTCAGTAACATGTTAAATATTAAAAAATGATCTTAAAGGTCTGACTTCAGACGTAACCTCCTTTGTAATCATCAACATTTTCATAAGTAACAGTAATTTAATGACTTTTTTTTCTCAGTAGCTGTAACAGATTACAGTTACATTTATTTTGTAATTAAACATCTAACTATTTACTCCCTAACACTGATCTCAACTAATAATGAGCTCTGTAAATCATTTGTGTAATGGGGTTTTCAGGATCCACTTGGATTGAAATGTGACTCTTTTTGGCACTTCATAAACATCCATCTAAACCTCATGCAGCTGATCACTGATGAAGTCAACGACACATATGGTGCTTTTATCAGCTGATCTTGTCGTCTGCTGTTGTCAAACTACACAACAGATTCCAGTCTTTCTTGTTTTTGTGTTTGAAGTGAAAATAGAACATCCATCCACTTGGACGAGGCTGTGCTTTGTATCAAATATAAGCAAGCAGCATGATAGAGAAGCGTATGAGTTTGTAGTCAATTATCTTGTTCCCACAAGATAATTACTTTTAAAAAACAACAACAGAATAATAACACAAATGAATAATCATACAATCTTTTGGGACTTCAGGGACTCTTTACAAGAGAGGTAAAGATGTAAAATGAAAATAAAATAAAGGAAAACAGAGGGTTAAATTAAAAAAAAACAATTGAAAGCAGCAAAGTAAACAAGGCCGAGGAAGTTACCTGAGTAGAAAAACAGAAAAGTTACAGACCAGTTTTCGTTTCCACAGCAGACTGGAAACACTGGTCAGACATTCCCGAATAAAAACAGACAAGCAGCAAACAATACAGGACGAACACGATGGGCAGAATGATGAATGCTTAGAAAATGAAGAAGTGGCTGCGAGGTAGAGCTCGAGAGGCTGAATGTAGAAATAAAAAAAACTGCAGTGCAAAAAAAAGGAATTGAAGACTGAAAGATGAATGAGTCAATTTAAACAAACCACCAAAACCTGTAAAAGCAGGTAAAATAAAAACAGGCATAAAAGGAAAAAATAAGAGATTCAGCAGCAGACTGGATGCATGAAATGGAAGGAAAGAAAACAACCACAAACCCTTCTGCAAAAGATGGAGAAAAAACAAGGCATGAAAATAAAATAATATGAAATAAAATGAAAAAATGAAGGGAGCACCAAAACCCTGAGAGTGAGAGGAAGTGAAGAAGCAGTTAGTGAATGAATGAGGCCGGAGGAGATGTTACGTAAAAGGAAGGCGAGAGTCCGACTCTTTAAGAAGAAATACCTACCGAGACTCTCAAGACTCATTTAAGCTTTGTGATCATTTGTATTTTCTGAAAGTATAACATATATCTGAATACTAGCAAATGTCCTTATTCGCTGCCCTCTTATGTATAATAATTAATAATTTAAGCTTTGGCTAAAACTAACAGCAGGTTTTCTAGACGTTTTCCCCTTTAATTTTGACTTCACAACCAGATCTCTTAAAACGAGGCGGAGTATGACTTTAAACAAACTACTACTATTAAAATCTCTCCAAAAAACTCCCTGACGTCACATCTAAACTGAACCTGATACCTCAAACTAACCATTTAATGTTGTGCACTTACCTGACGGGCTAAATTGAGGGCAGATATTCTGTTTAAGCATTGCTTTTTTTCCTTCTTTTTGTCAACAAAGTTCATAAAAAGACCAAAAACCAAATCTACTAACATGTTTGTGTATCCAAAGTCTAACATATCTGCTTTTTCTGGGTCATTGAGCTCCATTGTAGAACATAAACTATCAAAAACACATCAATGAGCTCCTGGTATTAAAAAGCCAACGATGAAAGGACTTAAACCTGCAGTCTCTCTAATGGCCATCAGGGGGCGACTGTACTTGCTGCATAAATAAGTCGGTTTGTATAGAAGTCAATGAGAAAATGACCCTACTTCTCACTTGATTTATGGTCTCAATCTCCAGTTTAAAGTCTTCTTCAATACAGCATGACGTTCATTTAGTAAGTTATGGTCCCATTTAATTTAAATTTGACGATAAACAGCGTATGGTTTAAGGCATACCTACAATGTGATTGACAAGTCGCTACCACAGCGACAATGTAAACATGGTGTAACCCCAGATGCACTAAATATAGGTACATCCGTCGCTATTTCAATGTGTCATTTTGGTCACCTAAAAAGTCTTGTTCAGGATTTTATTGCACTACTATGATAAGTACATTTTGTTCTAATGGTCTTAATCCCATTTTTTACTAGCAAAATGCACTGTGTTAACCAAGCTACCAGCTAGCTTTAGAGTCTGCCCAAATATGGTCACTTTTCATCACTTCTGGCTCCAAAAATCGAAGATGGGGACGGTCAAAATGCTAAACTTAGAGTCCACAAACCAGTGAGTTACATCACGGTGGCCACATCAGTTATTTTTATACAGCCTGTAAAACACACACTGTAGTAACCTACTGCTGTCAAAAATACACACTACAGCATGAACATGCGTGTTCATTTTGAAAATAATTATCTGTTGGGCCTGATGGGCTCAAGAGCTACAGCTAGGAAGTCAGAAAATATTGATAGAGGGATTATCAGATTGTTGGTTTTGATCTTTTCATGGGATCTGTTGACAAAAACTAAAATACAGACTGATGACACCTCTACTTTCAGCTTCTAAGACCTTTCTTCTTGAGTAATATTTAAATCTGTCCACCTCTGAGAACTAAAAAACATGTGTGTGGACTGAAGTTTCCTTTTAACGGAGGGTCGGTGGGAGTCCAACCTTTTAAAGAGTTCAGTGTTAGCCGCAGCAGAGCGGAAGCAGAAGAAATGTGACCGACAGCCATGCAGTTAGAGCGGCTCGAACCAGACAAAGAGACCACCACGATGACGATGATGTTGATGAAGATGAAGATGATGATGATACTGAGTTTTACAAGAGAAGAGTAGGAGGTGATGAGAGTGTCCTGTTTGTGAGAAATTCAGGGTTTCACCTTCATGTAGCAGCAGTCGACATCATGAAGTACATCTAAACTTTATATTTATCTTGTGTTATAAGATGTCTAACTATTAGAGTAGGGAACTTATTCAAATTATTAAAAGCATAATTTTTTAAATGTATATGTTTCATTTCTTTTTATTGTACACTGGTCCAGTAAGTGTAACACATACAGTCCTGACCCTAATTATTACTGCACCATATGTATTATTGCCTGGTTTAATGTCTGGTTGGTAGGTCAGACGAAGAAAAAATAAACTAAAATCACTGAAAACACCTGCCAACCACCTTTTACAGGAGGTCTGGAGGTCAAAGGTCATGACCACAGTTTAGATTTGACATGAATAATGATTTCCGCTCGTGGAAAATCTGCGTAGGTCGACTTATTGCCAGTAAAACTTCACAGAGCTCTGACTCCAGGGGTGTGGGGTACCCTAATATATTCTTGTGGTTCAAATTTCCCACAAAGACCTGTCACCCTGAATTCATCACAGATTAGGACGACGGTTTCACCTTCTTCATCTTTCCATCCGCAGATGATGAACAGATGGGCATGCAGCAGAGACAGACAGACGGACAGACAGACAGACGAACACAGAGACAGAGAGACAGACTGATGTCATGTCGGTGTGTACCTTTCTACCACAACTGGCCGAAACACCAGTAGAGCAGAGCCAGGACAAGGCCCATGAATATGGCTTGGACAGGCTGCAATATGGATGGCTAGAGGAGGGGAGGGGAGGAGGGGGAGGGACGGAGAGGAATAAGAAGAAATCAGCCGGCAAATCAACCAAAAACCAACATGGAGGATGGAGCAGCTACAGCGTGTGTTTCGGAGGGAGAGGAGAGGGGGAGGGAGGAGAGACAGAAAGAGAGACAGAGAGGGGAGGGAGGGGGAGTTGTGTGTGTCAGATATCTAGTCAGGCATTTCTACAAAGCAACACCACCATTCCTACACATTCAAACAGCAGCCACACTGATAAAAAAAAAAAAAAAAAAAAAAACACCACAGAGGAAGAAGTGCCATCCATCACCAGGCAGCGACTCTTTCCTGTTGGAGTTCAGCCCGTTAACTGTCAGCACCGAGACGCCTCGTTAAGCACTCTGAAATCGAACCCTACTAGCCGCTGGCAGACACGCAGTACGCTTGCTGATTTTTAAAAGGTCAGTGTGAAATGTTTGGACTCTGATGCTTAATAATAATACATTTTAAAAAAAAACAAGTAGCACAACAAATCGGACATGAAGAATTTTAAAAACCGGTAAACTCGGGTGCTAATGCATGACATTTGTGTTTAGTGAAGCCAAATAATACACATAAAAAGGATAATTCCAGTTTATTCTCATAGTTTTATCTAGCAATAATCATACTGTACGCACCAAAGTAAATGTTGAGATCTGGAAACACTGATATCACTACAACAAAGTGCAAATAAGCTAAAAAAAAAACAATAACAGTCAATGCATCCTGTCATAGAAAAAATAAAATCACTGAAAAAAAAACATGCCAAACACCTTTTACAGGAGGTTTGGAGTCAAAGGTCAAAGGTCCAGGACTATCAGACATGAAAATGAGCCAAGAATTCATCAAGATTCATTTTAAACTACTATATTTGAGTAAAACTGAAGGTGAGTAGTCCTAAAATGTCATTAATAATAATGTTGCTTGTGTTTCTTGACCTGTTTGAGTTTAGTTTAGTCACAGTGTTTCCCGATCTCCGTTATGAACTTGGTGAGTAGGAAGATATTACTGACAGAAACCACAAGATGAATCTCAGCATATAAATCCCAAAGTTGACTTACTTGTACAGAATTTTTAAACACAGGAAAGAAAAACCTTTTGGGGAACTCAGGAAAACTAAACCTGCATCTCAACTGGAAGAATTGTGTAAAAGAAAAGAAATGCTTCTGCTCCGAATGCATCAGTCTCTGCTATTAAGTGTAGTTTGTAAAGCTGATGATCTCTGATTGGTTAAACACAGACACCACAGCTAATTCAACATGTGTATTGCTACTGTATTAATATAAGGTTTGAATATTTCTTGTTGCTTGTTAAAATTAGATCAAATACAGTTAAGCTTTCATGTTGGTTTCCTGACGTGTAAAAAAAAAAAAGAAAAAAAAGAGGGACATAAAGAGAAAGAGTGTACAAATGAGTGAGTGAGAGTGAGAGCTGTGGTCAAGAGATTAAATTAAGAGAAATAAAACTTTATTTGCTGATCGTTTCATAGCTGTTTCTAAAGCAGGAATAAAATAACTGTCATACACTCAACAGATTGTCTACTGTTGAGTTTACAGCCTCATTTTATTTCATTAAGCCACGTGCTTCAAAGCCATCAGACTGTACAACACCACAGCTCCCAGTACCTCCCACTCTCACTAATGTATTGTATATTTATTGTTTATTGTATGTAGTATTTTATTTTATTTTTTATCACTTATAACAAGAATTCTGTTGTGTCAATTTTGAATTTCCCCCTAGGGGGATCAATACAGTTGCCCCTTTATACTCTGTCACAGTAAATATAAAGATAAAAAGAATAAGTTTGTTGTGTCTTCTGTGTGAAAATTACATTTCAATTTCAAATACTGCCGTTGTTTTTTTTTTTTTCATCATCAGTCCAATTTGCCTAAACTACACGGTTCTTCGGATGAGGTGGAAATGCAAAAATGTACAAAAAGGGGCTTTTAATTCCTAATTTAGCTCCTCTGGTTCTATAGTTCCTGGTACTTTTACTCAAAAAGGGGCAATAAACCAGAATTATCCTTTGTCATAATTACCCTTTATTTTAAATGTTAAAATAAAGATGGTTAATTTAGTCCTGTGTGAAAAAAAAAGAAGTAAAACCTGAGGAATAAGACAAATATAAACAGTCACATCAACAAAGAACTGAGGAGGAGGAGGAGGAAGAGGAAGAGCTGAAGACAGATGAGAAGAAGAGGTAACAGAGGGTGAAGGCTGCTCTGCCTCGCTGTCGTCATCTGATTTTCTGATTCGTGTTTCCTGGAGGTTTCACGGCGGCGGAGACAAACTAACAGCTGCTATCAATCAGCTCAGGATGAAACGGCAGGAGAGGCGATGATGTCACATGATGTCACCTCAGCTGGAAGAGCCCAGAGGATTTTTTTTCTTTCTTTTCAATTTAGTTAAAAAAAAAAAAAAGACAAGTGTTTTTTCTAATGTCAATTTTCTATGCTGATGAACGTATCTATTGAGCTGCATCAATCTGCAGGAATCACACTTGTCTACTAAATGATTATTATTAGAAGATTCAGTTCATATTATTCCATTGGTTGTTATTTTCAGTTTCCTTTGTTAGTTAGCGGGACTGAAGGTGTGATTCAGGTTTTGTTTTTTAGCGAGTAAGCAGTGAGGAAGTGGGTGCTAGGGGGTGGGGGGGCTTTGAGCTGAAAGTGCTGAGTGGGCTACAGCTAGTGAGTCCAAGACGGCCACAGTGTCCAAAACAAGTCTGCTGCTTCTCCTGCGTTAAAATGTTACAAAAACAAAAAACCAAAGACTCCAAACTGAGGAAAAAATCATTAAGAAAAATAAACCATCTGGATTTAAAGCTGAGCAAAAACAAACAATAAATATCACAACACAAAGAGTCACCATTGTCTTTGGTCTTATCAATGTGTGTGTGTGTGTGTGTGTGTGTGTGTGTGTGTGTGTGTGTGCGTCCGCATGTGTATACTCACGGAGCTGGTCTTGTCCTGCAGCAACTTCAGGCTGCTCCTGCACTGCTCCAGCTCCTGGTGGATGTTCAGCTTCTCCTGCTCTGTTTTCTCATAGCGCTGACGGAGGTCCAACAGCTGAGACTGTGTGTCTTCATACTGTGCACGCACATACACACACACACGTACGCACATATCACATCATCTCTATGAATTATCGGGTCATCAATATCCATATGGAAAACTTAACTATTTCAAGGGTGTGCCCCTCTCTGCAGAGTGTGTGTATGTGTGTGTGTGTACCTCTTTCTGCAGTGTGTGTGTGCGGGCCTGGGCCTGGTCCAGCTGGCTCATCAGCCTGCTTTCGTCCTGTAGGTGTTGGTTCTCCAACGAACCCAATTGGTCCTGCAGAACGTCCTTCCTCTTCTCCAGAGAATCCAGACTGTTGCTGAGGACCTCACTCTGCTCCCTGGTGCTGCACACGCACACAGACACACACACGGACACATATCAGCAACATATTCATCAGTCCTTCCAAAAACCTACAATCCTGTGATTTTAATAATATAAACGACATAAAAACATCTGTCTCCCACATTTGCAAGAGCATTCAATTTTACAACCCTCTTTATAACCCTCACATACTGTTCATTATCTGACTCATAACTAGTCTCTGCACCAATTCACATTCATAAATTCCCCATCAGTCATTAATAAATGTTTGATTAATCCTTAATAAAGGGTGTATTATATTTATTTAAGGAAAAAAAGACATTTACAATCACTATTTTATGGTTCAGGAGAACACTATAGAATATTATGAATACAGCAACATGTTTGAATGGTGATGGCCTTTACACACATATGTATCAGCTGCACAAAAATAAAAATATTATGTATTTTATTTCAATTTTTGTATATTTAGGGTCATATTAGATAAAGGCTTAGACAAGAAATGTGTAAGGAAGCTTTTACAGCTCTCGAAGGTAAAAATGGGTCAAATTTGACCCTTAACAGTATGTAAAGGCATAAACCCTGCAATTGTTGCAAAAATGGCCTAACTGAAAGAATTTCACCAACCACAGCAGCTTTAACCACAGAAATCACCCAGTTCAGAGCAACATTTGGGAGCTAAAGTAAAGAAAATAAGCCTTAAATCTCCACAAACGCAATAACTTTGTTTTCCAGAACTTGTCCTCAGGTTATGAATCAGTCCAACATACAAATGAACCTTGAACCATCTCAAACTATGCATTTTGTTTTTGGATCTTTCCCCACAGATAGTGGTAAGAACCACTATGGTGACCTTTTAGACATATTTAGGACACAGGCTGCTCGCTGTAGACTGACATGCCCATGAAAAAGGACATTCTTGAGATCAAGAGAGATGCCTCGACTCGTTTTTTTACGCTGCCTGGAACTTATTACATCCTACGATTTGCTCTGAGTACTTTGAATAATTGGATGATTTCACAGATGACTTGTAAAACTTCAACTTAACCACAAATTTCACACAAAACTCAACCAATTTCCCCCCTCTTAGTTAGTGACACGTCAAGAGAAGACACTTATGAGGACACGGAGAAGGAAAGTGTGAGAGTGTTTATGATTTTTTTTTTCCCCCTCTCGAGCTCCATCTGTTTCACTCTCACTGACCTCATCATCTGTCTTAAACATTTTTTTCTGATCTGCCAAATTACGTGTTTAATGGATGGATTTAATTTATCGATAGCAAAGATTTTGATGTGATGGGACGTTTTTTTGATGGACCGGAGAAGAAAAAACCCTCCCCTCTGACCTCACAGGGAAATTCCTACTCACAAAGCTCTCAAATGTGATTATCTGCTGAGAGAAGCATATGTATGATTCAATGAAATACGGAGTTTCACACATGTGTTTATCATTTTGAAAAACCTGCTTTCAAAACAGGACTGAAACTTTTACTTTTACTGGTTCTGCATGTTTGGTTTCTACAGTTTTATTTCCTCTCACATACCACATGAACACTGCGATGCCTTTAAATTCGTTCACCTTAGTAACAGGAAGAAACTCTGCACGCAGACATTTACAAACTTAAAATAAAATGTTCAAACGGTCACTGAATTTTACGTCAATGTACACAGTATTGGACACAGTTGATGCTTTAAATTGCAGTTTGTGGTTTTTATTTCAGCTACAAATATCTGAATGTAGCGTAACTGCTAAGCTTCGTCATCGATTAAGCGTTTAATGTTTAGGAAATTTGCTGTAAAAGAGCCTCTCAGCAGAGCGGTGACAGAGAGCTGACATCTGCAGCTTTACTGGAGAACTGCATTACAGATATTTATGAAAAGTGCTGCATGTGGCACCGAACCTACGCTTTATTGGAAACTAGTGAAAACACACAGGTGCCACACAGATAAAATCCTGCTGAGCTCTCGAACACACAGTGATGTTTTCTGTGCAGACGGATCTGAACGAGCTTCAGCCTGTTAACCTGCTGACTGCTCGGTCTGCTTCAGTCAGCTGTCAGTCAGCTGTCGTCCCCTCGTAACTTCTCTGCCTGAATCAGCTTGACGCCACGTTTCCTCCTGTCCTTCCTTTAGTGCTGAAAACAAACTCTGAACCCGTCAGATCCTGCAGACCTGGCAGCGCTTCTGTCAGCTGATCTGAGCCAGAATTAATCAATTCGATCACAGCCGTCACCAAGACTTTTAGCTCCAGTTTTAACATTTTGACATCCTGTTTGACACGCATAGCTGATACATTTCGGGTTAACCCTCAGCTTTACATTCAGTTAAGAGTTTGGAGACTGTAGAGTTTTAGTTTGCGGTGTAGTATGTTTATTTTAGTTTTGTTAGTTACTATAAAATATTTTATAGATTCCAATAAATAAAAATGTGTACAATTTTTTAAATTTGAGTTCAGACTTTTCTTATTATTATTTTTTTTTTAGGATTTTTTATTATTATCCAGAATAAAAAAAGTCAATACAAACATCCCCCGTACCTTTGCACAAGCAGAAACAATAAAACAAACAAAAACATAACATAAAAAAGATTTGTAATGCTCTCTCTGTGTGTGTGTGTGTGTGTGTGTGTGTGTGTGTGTGAGTGTGTGTGTGTGTGTGTGTGTGTGTATACCTGCTCAGCTCAGTCTCCAGGCGGTGCAGTTTTTCCAGAAGAGTTTTCCTTTCAGCTCTCAGGCCGTCACAGTCCTGCTGCAAACACAAACACCGCTGCTGCAGCGCACTACACTCCGCTGAGAGACAGAGAGAGGAACAGGACGAGAGTGTTGTGATAATTAATATCTGAAAAAATATGTTTTTACCACAGCTGTATGTTTAATATTGCTAAAGGTGCCCTGTGGAGTTCTGTTTGTATCTGTTTACATTCAGTGTTACCAACAAGCATCAGAGGTGTCCTTTTAACATCTTTTAGAACTCATGGTTTTAATTTCCCTACTAATCTTCTTTTCCCGTATTCCTGTGGGCATCACTGTGCTTTGTGTTAACACTTATAATTAAAAATGTATTCATTATTTATATATGCTTGTCTTGCGTAAACGTGCAGACGATGTAAAGCACTTTGTAAACTATCTTTTTAAAAGGCGCTACATTAACAGTTCTTAATGTTAAAAGGTCTAAAAAGACGTGTTGACCTAATTTCCTTCCTTATGGAACATTTGCAACACAGATTTGTCTTAATAGCTAATAGTCTTCTAAAAGCTAATAGTCAGGGCTAATAGCCCTGCCTTTGTAGCGTTCCTGGGAGCATTACCACCACCTGTCGATCAGAGTGTGAAACTATTGGCGGGAATATGTGTCCCATCATCCGTGTTCATGTGAGTCCTCGATCATGATCAGAAAACCAAACAGGGACCCACGTGTAAAATATTTCTCCATAGTGCCTACAAACTCCACAGGGTACCTTTAAACTTGTCACACACACACACACACACACACACACACACACACACACACACACACACACACACACACACACACACACACACACACACACACACACACACACACACACACACACACACACACACACACACACACACACACACACACACACACACACACACACTGCTCACTCTGCAGCTGGTTGGCAGTGTGTTCCTGCTGTTGCTGCTGTGTGAAGGCCTCCTGCAGCCGGCTGATCTCCTCCTCGTACTTGGCGGCCGTGCTCCTCCAGTGCTCCAGCTCAGTTCGCACGATGCCCAGATCGGCCTGCAGGGCGGCGATCTCACGCTCACGCTCCGCAGTGGCTGCCTCCATGGCGTGCCTCAGAACGAGAATCTGACGGACAGACAGACACAATCCACAGGGTCAGAGGGGAAGTTGGAATGAGAGGGTGAGTCAGAAGAAAATTTGAAGGAGTAAGAGGGGTGTCAGGATGAGTTATGAGGAGTCAGAGGGGAATAGGAAGGACAATGTGTTACCTCCTCCTGTGCAGAGTACAGCTCATCTCTGGTGCTGCAGATGGTGCTCTCCCTCTGCTCCCTCAGTGCCTCCATGTCAGCCTGCAGCTTCCCGAGCTGAGCTAAACACGCACCAACAAACAGAAGGAAGTGAGGTGGGAACGTGGTAGATTTTAACACACACAACTTATTATCTTTTGCTGTTTTCCTTTATTTTATTTATATTCTCTCTTATAGGTGAGAGTTTAAGATAAGCGCAGAGTGGGTTTCTACTTCACCCACACATGTTTTATTTTTATTTTACTATTTTTCTCTTACTTTTATTTTACATATGTGCAAATAAACCAATAAACCAATAATAATAAACCATGTGTACAGTATCTCGCTGTTGTGTGTGTGTGTGTGTGTGTGTGTGTGTGTGTGTGAGTGTGTGTGTGTGTGTGTGTGTGTGTACTAACTCTGCAGGTACTGGATCTGTTTGGTCGACTCTTCAGTCTGCTGAGAGTTACTCCTCCTCTCATCCTCCAGCAGAGCTACAGATGGGCACAGATCATATCAGGTCACATGATCGTCATTTTTATCTCACTGATCTCGTATAATATCATGCATCATGTGATGTGCAATGACACTAATATTGGATTTAAATTTATTAGAAACACTAAAATCAACTAATAAAAGGAAACTTAAATCAGTTGCACTTTAAGGAGCCACTCTAGTAACAGTTCTCATGATATCTCTGTGTTAATTGAAGCAGGGTGAATTTGAATATTATTAGTTACCTTGTAGCTCCAGACATTTCTGCTTGCCGGTGTTGGCTAAGTCCTGGGCCTCCAGAAGCTCTCTGTGGAGATGGTGGATGACCTGCTCCGTGTCTCCAGGCTCTAGACCCGCCCGATGTAACTCAGCTACTCACACACACAAAGAGAAAAATATTGATGAAAAAAAAAAAAAAGACACTAATAATACACTTTTATACACTAATAATTAATAAAGTGATTATTAAATGAATAAAGTTTGCAGCCACTAACTTACAGTATCTGAACATCTTTACAATTTACAGCATTACTGAATCTATCAGATGCTTTGTCTTACAGCCTCCACAGGTTTATGGTCACGTTGTACAAACCAGAGAAAAAAAAAAAGAGATGAGTTGCCATGGTTACCTTTAAGTAGAGCTACTCTGTTCTGTGGTTCATTCAGATCCTGGTCGTCCATGTTGCCGTCTGAAACAAACACACACACACACGCACAAAAACACACTCAGTTAATAATCATGTTACTGATATCTCTTCATGTGTTTCTATTAAGGACTAAATTTATAAAAAGGTTTTAATAAGAATAGCAACATACTTAAAAAGCCACAAGATAAAAATAAACAACAATAATATGACAATAAAATGATGAACGTGATTTATAGTTGGAGAGAGTTATTTATACAAAGTAAACAAAAAATATAATTTTCTTTTCTTTTCTTTTCTTTTTAAACAAATTACCATAACATAGGCCGGTGTTGAAAATAAGAAAATAAGTTTAAATATGTTTTATTTATAATCTATTTCATGATGGATTCATTGCTGCGTAGATGCTCTACACATCAGACTTTAACAGTAGTGAACGAAAAGTCACTTTGAGCTTCACTATGAATGAAAAGCACAGTAAAAAAAAAAGGAATTATTATTATTAGATCAAACTAAAAAAGCTTGACATTAAAACATGATTAATTAAAACCTGACGGAGGGATACAATCACATAAATACGACTTAAATACTGTACTGAGAAATGTGTTTGTGATTTACTGACCTGACGTGTCGTCACTGCTGCGGTCTTTGCTGGGACTCAGCGTGTCTGACATGTCTGACTCTTTGGCATCCATCTGATTCCCTATACACACACACACACACACACACACACACACACAAAAACACACACACAAAGGTCAGCTGGGCAGGGACAGAATGTGTAGGCCAATTTCTTTGTTTACAGTAACAAATAAACAATATGTAATAGCAAACAATATGAAAATAAAATAAAATAGCAATAACAAAATAGCCAGGCTTAGAAAACTGGAGTTATTGTAATGAATGAGTGGAGACTAGAGGTGGTGAAACAGACACAGCAGCACTCTGTTACTGTGCTGGTGTCCCACATAGTGAGGAATAATTTAAGTTTGAACCCGTCGTAGTGAGGACATTTCTGCATTGTGGGGACACTGTCAGTGCTTATTTCACAAGACTGTTTGAGAGTTAAGACTTTTATTAATTAGGGGAATAGTAAAGTTTGGGGTTAGTCATGTAACGGTGATGGTTAAAGGATTAAGGTGGATTGGGATGGAGGGATACTTTATTCATCCATTTTGGTGAATTCAGGTAAACATGTAAATATATAAATGATGACCATTCACAAGAATAGAAAAATAAAGCTGTGTGTGTGCTCGCTCGTACATTTATACGTGTGGATCCAATTTGAATTTCAGACTTTGGCTGTGAAAATATTTGGTCCATTTTTCACAGTGTAGTCTCACAATAAGTTGGTCCAAAAAGGTATGGAAATACAAAAATGTGTGTGTGTCCAGAGAAAATGTATTTGAGCGCTGCATTAAAGCCTCCACACACGGCTGCTGGTATGTCTGAGCATTGTGTGCGTCCACAGAGAATCCAAAGGACAGCAAAAAGTCAAACCTCTCACAACAAAAAAGGGCAGACGGCTGAGGTCAAAGGTCACTACGGAAGGATTTCTACTTGTCAGCAGTTTAGCCCTTTGTGGAGTCAGTCAATGTCACTGTTTCCTAAATGACTAAAGACTAAAAACTAAAAGATTTCAAATTTTATGAAACCTAGACAGACGTGAGTGTTCTGTAACATTTAATAAAAATATAAAATTTTTTAGTAAAGTAGTTTTATTAAATATCCGACATAAAATATAATTGTTAGTAGGTTTCTGGTGGTTATTTTATAATAAAAAATAATGTAGATGACATGTAACATTTCTCACAGGATGTTGTGCTAAGATCTACTGAAACAAGATCTACTGATGTTAGAAAGCATGTTGGCATCCTTCAGTTTGCCATTTTCCACTATGAACACATCACAGACTCAACACATGGTTTCAATCAGTTGTAATTAGTTTATATTTAGCGCCGGGAGTCTGTGTGCGTGCGTGTGTATCTGTGTGTGTTTATGTGTGTCCTCTACCTTTGAGTCGATCAGGGCTGGCCAGGATGTCGTCTTCTGCTGACTGGTTGTTCTGTAGATGAGCATCCATCACTTCTATGGACACAAACACACACATAAGGCTTAATTTTGGGTTCAAACACATTTAGTGATGATAGAACATAACTTAATTTGATGTGATAAGGCGGCTTTTTATCTTAAAACTTTAAAAAATCAGCCGTCCATTCACTGTTTATATAAATGTACTACTTCAGGACTCAGACTACAGAGGGAAATTCTTAAAAATGTACTTTGTACTTGATTGAGTTAATTGAGTTCTTACCATCAAAGTTGGCCAGTTTGTGGATTGAAGAACTTACAGTTTCCTTCAGCTGTTTGACAGCTGCACAGACAAAAAAAAAGGAGGAAAAAAAAGAAAAACAGAAGAATTAGTGAGTAAAGTTTAAAGGATTTAAACTTGGATCAATTGAAATCTGTCTCAACCTCTGCAAATGTCCAATCTGCAAACGTAACATCCTGTTAATTCAAAACCAGCAGTCAAACAAACATTTACACTGACTCAGAGTCATCTATCAGCTGAATTAGTGGCTGAACACATGTTTCACTCTAACTACTCAAGTTGATCAGATGAATCGGGTCTTGATTGGTTTGAATTGGTGGCAGGTAGCCGAACAAGTTTTGTGTTAAAATACCTTTCCTGTTAATCTGGTTAACACTACCTCTACTGTGATTTCCACTATACACAGAATAAGTTAGTTGTTTGCGGTTGTAGTTGCTCTTGGCAGCGGCATCAGATACATGTCAAATACTGACTAATCCAGGATGTGAACAAGCCACCGTCACTGCAGTGGCACCTCACCTTTATATCCACACAATAACAATATAACACACAGTATATAAAGGATGTTACTACTGTTTGCCATATATGGGCTGCTTTAGCCAAGAAGAAATATGTATAATCCTCTATAAAGTTGAAATAAAGTCATTGAGATGCAAGTTGAAAAAAACAACAACAAACACATGCAATCTAAACTTAACTTTTCAACAAAATTCAGCCCAGTTAAACCAGATGAAACACATACTGGGCTGCACTGTTATCAGCTGCTCCAACATCATCTACAAGCTTCTGTTCAACTCAGTCTCAGTGAAAGCCTCCTGCTCCATCTAAACAAATACACTCTTATATGTTGTGTATGCCACTGTAATACTGGCAGTACTACTAGAGAAAATCATCCAGCAGACTGGATTAGGAAAATGTCAGCAATGTTAAAAAAAACCTATCAGAAACACTTGTCAGAAACACCGTCAGCTGATGGAAAAAAACAAGAAGAAGTCATTAATGTTCAACATCAGCTGAAATGTAGGCGATCAAAAGGAAGTTTCCGCTGACTAGATGCTTGAACTGCAGCTATAATAACAATATTTGAGTTTAAATTGTTTATTAGAAATGCTGTGAAGCTAAAAATGACCCCGAACCGAGGGGACAGGAAGCAAAGAAAGGACACCAACTAAGGTAACATGGATAAAAGAAAAACATATATAGATCTGGTACAGAAGAAGAAAAGAGGAGTGTGTGTGAGTGATGTTTCAGAAGCTGAGAACCACAATACACCTGCAGAAAATGGCTATACTATACCACAGAAATGACCAAAGCACCAGAAAAACCTGTCAGACTATCAACACTTTCTGTCTTTTCAATATTAAGTCTTTTTATTTAAAGGATCAGTTCCCTCAAATTCCCCCCAAAAAGGCTTTCTGTACCCTGCAGTTATCTAGCATTATATTTACATAAACAGTGTCCTGATTACTGATGATGATCCTTCAACTTTAACAATTTCCAGACAGTTCCCGGTGCAAACTGCTGACGGGGGAGAGATGAGTGGAGGGTGGAGGGGTAAAAGCATTGTTTTTTATAATGTAAAGAACGTTGTGTTACATTGCATTTATATGAATAATGCCCTTTGTTCCACATTTGTGAGAAACTTCATCATAATTAGTGTATGAATTCTTGAGTTATGGTCTAAGACATGTTTTTCACCTTTGACCACCACATTTTAATCAGTTCATCCTGATGTCCAAGTGGACGTTTTAGCCAAATTTGAAGAAATTCCTTTGGAAGCGTTCCTGAGATATAACGTTCACGAGAATGTAGCCAAGTGGTTCTTTTACATGGAGATTTAAACCCCTTTAATTGTTCTTATATTACGATATTGAACCACAACCTGCAGCGCTCTATCAATCAAAGTTCCTCTGGAGCGTCACATAAGTATGGAAGTTAAGAAATGTTACGATTAATCAAAAATAAAAATTCTCATGGTGAGTAAAAAATTATTAGATCTTTTTTTTTTTGTGATTTGATTTTTGTGATTTTATCTTGGTTAATGATGTTAACCAAGATAAAATTATGAAACTAAGTCAGAATTTTCCGAATTGATATTATGATATATTACTTAATAATATTAAGTCAGAATGTATTTATTCTTCTGTAAAGCACTTTGGTCCACTGTGGATGTTTTAAAGTGCTTTACAAATAAAGTTGGATTGGATCTTTATTTTCATTTATTATTTTTCATTTATTATTTTTACATTTATTCAATCTTATTCTTACTTTCCCCCCGTTTTTCTCCTGGTAGCAGGTTGAGAAATGTTATGATTGATCAAAAATAAAAATAATTATTTTTATTTCTGTGATTTTTAAAATTGGGATATAAAGTCAGAATTTTGAGAAAGTAATTTAAAATATATAATAGTCTTTTTAGGGGTTTTTTTAAGATCAAAAGTTTATATTTACTATCTCATTTATAGTTTTTACATCTATCTGTTCTTATTCTTACTTTTTCCTCCCCCTTTTTTCCTGGCAGTAATGGGTCTCCACAGTAACATAATGAGAAGAAAGAAAACTTATATTTCTCTGTGTGTGTGAATGTGAAGCAGCGAACAGCAGGAATGGGATGTGTGTACTCACGCGGACACTCAATCAACTGTTGGATTCTAGTCGAGTCTCCTCCGCTGTTAACATGACAGTTGTCTGATAGAAACACAAAGACTGACGTTACTAAGATGACTATAAGAGTGTATTTATCGATTCTGCTCGTCAGTGGCCGATCAAATTAAAGCTTGGCTCCATTTTCTTGTTATTACTGGAGAACGGAGAGAAAACATGTTGAAGGCAAACATCTTTGATTTGAAGCAAATCGAAGCTGCCAGTTGTCATTTTTGTGATTATTTTTGGTAAGAGATTAAATAAAAAACTGCACATATACTCTGTATTTCCATGTATGCGTTCAATGTTCATTTGTTGTTTTTTTCCTCCTCTGATTCAATCATTCTATCTGATTTTGAGGTTTATTGACATCAAACTATAGCAAATGATTCATTATGTTAGACAGACATCCTCCCAGCATGAAATCACTTGATTGTAATATTTTAGTTGTAATTGCTGGTTTTGGTCTGTCGTAATGTAACAATATACACATGTTTTGATGCATGCGTAGCCAACTATGTACATAGAAGTGCGTCAGGGCCAAATGTTGTTTTCTGGAACTGATGAGCAGAATCAAAAAAGGAGGTTTCTTAATGATTACTCTCTTTTTTTTTCTTTTTTTTTATAAATATATATAAATTTGGATCTTATTCCAATTCAGTATCGGCTCTCAAGACGAGACAGAAAAGAGCTCGAGGACAGACAGCGATGACAGAGAGATGACAGACAAATACAGGCGGGTAGAAAGCATGGCAGAGCTCACGAGTTACAGAGAGATAGATAACTACATGGACAGAGAGATGACTGATATCCAAACGGACAGAGCAGAAATCAAAGCCATACAAGGCAAGGCTTTTGTAGACAGATACAGTGGTTCTGGGCCCAACAACAGACAGGATGCAGACAGGCGGACACAGCAGACAGATAGCTGGAGCAATAAGTCTATTAAATGTCTCAATAAAGTTCAACATGTTGCCAACAAAATGTGGAAATAATCAGCCCAACAGTTTTAACTGGATTATACAACAACTTCATGAGAAAGTCTCATCATTCAGGAAGGAAAAATAAATGTTTCTCCACAAACTAAAACATGAGAGATTGTCTGTTTTTACAAAATATATACTGATGTCAGAATTGAAACATTCAGGAAATCTGTTCCGCCCAAGAGGTGAGGGAAAATAAAAGTCTCAAAGTCTCTCCTAAAAAATTTTTTTAAACTGGATTCAACAATACCATAAGTTAACTTGAATGCTCCAACATTATCTACAGTATGCATTAAAAGGAGCAGGACTTTTAAATCTAAGGCTCAACCTGTTGATCACGGCTAGAAGACAATAATCAGAATAAAATCACATCTGACAAGTGGCATTATACTTTTATATGAAGTCCATTTAAGACAATTGATCCTTGTAAATAAAAGTAAAACCCACTCTCTAAGTCATGTCATAACCATAATAAAATGGTTGGCTAAAGCATATTAAACTGCCACTAATACATAAAAGTGTATTCAAAGTGTGAGATTAAAACGGTACAACGTTGAGATTAAAAGAATAATGTATCTGGATCAAAAGCTAATTAAGCTTTTCTCAAAAACTACTATATTTGATAGGATTATGAGAAAAAGATCAACATTTCAGTGAAGAAAGGCAATTATAAACTAAAGTTGGATTACGTTTAAGAAACAAAATAAGTATTTTGTCTTTTATTGCCTTATTTTAATTGATTTTCATATCATTCTATTATATTAATTCATCTCATAAAATGTTATTCTGTTTTTTTCAATGTGTCTTGTTTTAATTATTGTTCTGTATTTTATTGCATTGATTTCTTTTATTCTGTAAAGCTCTTAAGCATAATTAAACCAACTACCATCAGTAGCTTCATCTTCCCCAACTGCACCATCATCAGTGTCTGTATCCTCCTCATCCTCGTCATCCTCCTGGCTCTCAGGTTTCTGCAGGCTCTGTTTGTCCTCGACAGGCTCCTCTACCGGTCCGTGGGAGACATTGTCGATATCTGTCATGTGACCACATCAGATATATATATATATATGTATGTATATATACACGATTTGGTCTAAAGTTTACGAGCCAAACACATGTTCAGAACAGTGTGAGAGTCCAAAGGATGGCAGGTTCCTTCACAAAGTGGCTACTGTGGCAAAGTGCGCAGTGAGACAGTCACCTCCAGCATTCATATTCAAAGTGTTGTCATTCGATCACCAGAAGTCAATCAGTGACCGAAAAGCTCTTTTTCCCCCCAGAAGAAGAAAAAAAAATAAAAACAAAGCGGTGGACAGTTTTGGCAACCATTGGAAACAACACAGATTAATCCAGAAAGCCCAACAAGCCCCGTTCAGGCCCGACAGAGTGCCACCATGTTCCTGAGACAACCTGTCTCCTCTGAAACAGCCACACGCAGCGGTAACAGAAACAATCCCGCCATTCAAGAGTCACATGTTTGAAGCCTCGTAACTGCCTGGTATTTATTCTGGGGGCTTTTTTTTTTTTTTTTATATATTTGGTGTAGTGGCCACAGCTGAAATTAGGGGAAATGCATGAGTTTAGAAAGACTTTATCCAATTGTTATAAAATAAACTGCTTTAAAAAGGTGCCTTATGTAAGAATTGGCCACCTGTTGAATTTATACTCCACACTTTAAACTAACTGGAAGTAACAAACAAACTCTCCAGGAGTGGAAAGCAACGCCATTGTTAACTCTGGTTTTACTTCTATTTCTATCACTTCTTTATTTTATTACCGAATATGGCTTCCTGCTGGGAGCGGGAAGTAGTGGTGGTGATTAAAGCCTTTTTACATATATATCAGTATCGTGCATATGTTGTCCGATATGCACTGATAAATAAGTTACACAGGCAGTATTTTATGTATGTATCTTATCCTTTTCTTTAATTCAAGTTTAATATATATGTTAATAACTTTTTTTGTTCTGTGTTTTTTTAATTTTAAGTTATTTACAATTATTAAATTCCCAGTGCAGCTTACTGTTTCAGCACAGCGTTTATTGTTAAACTAAAATATCATGCCTCCATTACATATCTTTATCACAAGTGTTTAAGACAAAAAAGTTTATAGATATTCTTTATAAGATTATCAGCCAATATATCGGTATCGGACATTTTTGACTTACTAATATCAGTATCGGCAAATCCAGTATCTTTCGGGCTCTAGTGGTGATCGCTTTCCAAGAGTTTGAGCGATCGTCGAGTTTACTGTTGCATTCATTAACTAACTGAGGGCAGAACACAGTTTTGGGTAGTGTTACTTCTAACTCCTCTCATATCGGACGTTACAGTGACTCACTGGCACTCTTAAAAGGTACAAAATGGTCTTACGAGATAAAACGTCTTTCACTTAAACTAAGATCTGTTTTCTTGATCATTTTAGTTAATTTCTAAATGTTTTAACATTCTTACATAAAGCACCTTTAATAGTGTCTTTTAAACTCATGTTTCCCCAATTTGAGCCATTAAAAGTCAATAAAAACTGAATAAATGTTCAACAAGCTGCACCAGATATGATTTTAATCCTCATGCACTACGAGGCCAAAAACGTGTGAGTTGTCAGCGAATGCACCCGGTGAATATTTAACTGGAATGAATGGGATGTCGTCTTGGAGAAAGGAGTCCGGTTCTCTTAATAACATTCATGGTACAGCCAGGTGTCCTGTCCAAATGTCCCTCAACAAGACACCTGTGTGCAGTGAGTGTCATTACACAGGATTACCCAACATTTTAATGTAATTACAGCTAGTGATGCTACTGTAAGATGCTGCATTTTAATGTCAACACCTGTTTAATAATTATACTTATGCACATTAAGCACAGTTTATCCAAATCAGCCTCAACATCGGCTCAATCTCTTCACACTCTCTGCACTACTTGCTATCTCCCTGCATTTTATCACCATACACATTTTAGCTGAATGACACATTGCTGCACTATATTATTGATCAAAGTGTCTTATTGAAATATTTTGATGATATTAGTAATACATTTAAAGGCACTAGCCAAAAATTATTGTTGAAGCTACATGTTTATGTTTAACAAATATCCAACAATATATTTTAACCCATATGTCAAATATTGATAAACTGCATTATTAGTTGGGCTCTATGTTAATATTTATAGATATTTATTTGTGTTTTTAATCTATTTAACCTATTTTTATTCTACAAACACCTGATCCAAAACACACTATTGTATGAATATAAATAAAGTTTGTAATTGTAATCCTAAAATGAAATGAAAATGAATGATTATTTCTTGTTTTTCCCTAAATTTGACACCTTTGTTTAGGTGGATCGATGACTCATGTTGCTAACAGTAGCAGACTTGTTGTAATACTCAGTTGCCAGAGTGACTGTGTTGAGGTTTCTGAATGTAAATCAAAAAATGAATTAAAGTATTGATAGAAATGTGTGTTATTAAACATACTGAGGGCTGATGTAAAAAATGTAATTATTATGGATTCTGAAATTATGAAAAAAAACTCTGAACTGAAGGTAAAAATCAACATCACGTGTCCCCCTCTATATGATCAGAGGACACCTGAAGGCCGGACATCAAACTACCAATAAAACAAAAACCAAAACAGAAGAAGAAGAGCCAGACTTGATGAACAGAGAGACAGATGAACAAAGAGAGCGAGAAAGGGCAGCGAGCAACAGGGAATCATGTGGTCATCATGCAGGAAGTTGTCATGCATAATTAGTGGAAGATGAAGAAGTGAAGTTAGCACCACGGAGAGACAAACAGCGGCAGGACGGGACGTTGTGTCCCAGAGCAGACCGGAGACGTGTGGACTCACCCAGACTGTTGTTTTCTTTAATGCTTTTCTCTTGTAGCTGCTCTAACCGCACTGTAAACAACAACAACAACAGCAGAGAGAAGCGTTGACTGATAGAAGTTCCCAGCCGAGCCGCCGCATTGGTCAAACACCTGTTCGAAACCTGCTACCGGTTGCTATGGTAATGTGTGTTAACCAGGAAGTTAAAGTGATTGGCTTGGAGGGTGTAAAATGTTAGCTTGTTAAAAGTGAGGGAAGGGCTTTGTGTGCGTGTGTGCGTGTGTGTGTGTCTGTGTGTGTGTTTGTGTGTCGGTGTGAGTGTTTTGCTGTGTGTGTATGTGTGTCTGTATGTGTGTTTGTGCGTGTGAGTGTCTGTGTGTGTATGTGTTTTTGTGCGTGTTAGTATGTGTGTGTGAGAGAGCATTTTGCTGTGTGTGTGTGTGTGTGTGTTTGTGTGTGTGTGTCTGTCTGTCTGTGTGTGTGTGCATCTGTGCGTGTGTGTACCCTGCAGAGCGGCAAGTCTCTCATTGGTGAAGTCGTTGTCGGCCTGCAGAGCCTCAATGCGAGCCTGGAGAACCTGCTCCTTCTCCTCCATCTCCTCGATCCGCAGTTCCATCTCTCTCTTCTCCGTCGCTCCCCGCTGAGTCAGCTCCTCCTGCCGGCCCTCTGCTGCCTGGAACAGGAGCAGATGAGAAAAAGAGAGAGAAAAGGGGAGGGAGGTTGGGAGGTGGATAAAGGGACAAGAAGAAGAAGTAGGAAAGTGAGACAGAGAAGAAAGATAATAAAGAAGAAACAGAAAGAGAAAAGTTATTAAGTGATTATATATGAACTATTTTGTTTCAAACTATCTGCAAAATTATATATATATAATAATAATAATATAATAATATATTCAGTATTAAATGAAGTATTAATGCAGGAAGTTAAATCCTGTCTCATTTGGAGTAGTATCACATACGCACCTTAATTTTGTCAGTGAGCTCTTTGATCTCGTTGACAGCAGCGTTGTACTTGTTGGCGAGCTCCCTCAGCTCGTCCTGGCCCCTCTCAGACATCTCCTTCAGATGGGTGCACTCGTCCTCTGTGTTACTGAGCGAGCGCTGCAGAGCACCAGAAAGAAAAAAAGTTTTGGTTTCACCAATAAAACAGCACTACGCCTTAAAAATTTGATGTGTTTGTGTTATTAGTGCATCCTACCTCCACCTCCGACAGCTTCCTGACCACCTCGATCTTCTCCTGCAGGACTCTCCTCAGGGACTCCTTCGCCGTCGTCTCGTAGTTGTGTTTGTCCTCCTGCAGAGCCAAGAGCTCCTTACGAATCCCTTCCTCCGTCTGAGACTGTGAGAGCAGAGGAGGAGGATGAAGTGGATGAAATTTTTTGATCTAATTTCAGTCCACTTATTGCAGGAGAAAGTTTTTTTTTTCTTTTTCTTTTATCATGACATAGTCTGACCGAACCCTGTGCGTGTGTGTTACCTTGGAGTAAGCCTGTAGCTGACTCCCCATCACCTCCAGTCTGGAGAGCAAACGGTCTTCATCAATCAAAGCCTGATGGAGAAATAAAATCAGTTTAAAATCAGTTCCATATGTGTGCATGATCAAAACAACATTCCCTGATGGATTACTGATGATGGATTAGATTGGATTATTCCCATTCCCAAAATGACCACTTTTATCTTAACTAATACTTTACTTATTCATTGAAATATACACATGCATGTAATATACAACATGTGTATACGTTTATTCTAATCACCCACATTACAACCATTACAAAAGCAGTTTGAAATCAGTTTCATATGTGTGCATGATCAAAACAACATTAATTGATGGATTAGTTATCTTTGAATGGACTAGCACTGACATAATGTATATTTGTTTGCTTTACAGATGCACTAAAAACACAATTCCCAATCCCAAAATGACCACTTTTATCTTAATTTTTAATATATTTTCTTTAATTTTATACTTCACACACATTAGTGCTATTACAAAAGAGACTGCTGAACTGAAAAACTGGAAATCCACCTGATTAACACCCCAGAGGATGTATGATGACACTCCTCTTGTGTTTCAGTTCAGGGTTTAAGTACGATGAAGGTGTTTCCTACCTGCCAGCTGCTCTCTGAGGCCTCCTGAGTGGTGGTTAACAGACGCTGCAGAGTGGCTAACTTCTGCTCCAACATCTGCTCTCGGTGTAAGGCCTCCTGGCAGAGAGAGAGGGGAACGAGGCAGGTGATCAATGACCCAAATCAGAACAATAAATCAGGAGTAGGAACAAAAGCAATGGGATCATTTACAGTAAAGAAAACCAGATTTTTATTCTACAAGTGTTCTCCTGTAGAGGAAAAGGCAAAGTTTTGAGAAAACCATTTCATAAACTGATATGAAAATAGTGCAGCAGTTAATTTAATATTAATTACAGGTCAATTAGTGACAACTGCTGCTCATAGCTCTATTAGTTGAGTCACGTTGCTTTGAAAACTCATTTCAGGCCTCTTTAAAGATTGAGTTACTTCAGAGATCACATAATTTTGTCTGTGTGGAGAACACAAGAAAGATTACCTGACTCTTCTTTTAAACATAATTTCTACCTTTTACTTCGACTTAAATGTTTTCTGTACTTCACAGACACTTTACTTTTCTATATCTATAGACATTTTGTGAGTTTTCGTCTCCTTGAATGTATCTGACAGATGTTATTTTTTACATTTTAGGGGTATATTTTGTCATTTAATTCATTGATGCTATATGCTTTGTGCAGTTTAATTAGTCATGTTTCTGTGGTGACACTGATAGTGTTTACAGTGGTAAAGGTTTTTTGATTTGCCTCATAAAAAAACAACTTTGTCTGCCTTCACAGATTTACTGCCTCATTATTTTGTATTGTAGTAGCGCAGAATGACCAATAGGTGTCAGTGTGTTACCTGTAGATACTGGGAGAGCTGGAACAGTTCCTGAGAATACATACTGGGAGTGTTGGCTGCAACCTAGATAAAACAAACACACACGGTCACATATTGACAGTTTTACAGAATTCAATGACCTTCTGTTTGAATTGAAACAGATGGAAAAAAAACACACACAAAAGGCAAAAAGCACAATCTGTACATGTATATATACATACACACACACACACACACATACACATACACCAGCCAAAATACCTATTTATGTGCATTTAAAACACACGAGTGCAGTGTATAAGTATGTTTAATCAGAAACTACCCTAAATTCAGAGGCCTACACAGAGGTCATCTGCCCCAAGCATACATCAATCACTAGTTCAAACATTTAACTCCACTAAAACCACAAACTTTTATTTACATTTCGGGTTGTGTATGGATTAAACAAAAGGAGAGACGATGTGTATCTTTCTAAGTAAGGTTCCAGTCTTTATGTTTGGCTAACCGTGTCCTGCCTCCAGATATTCACACCTGAACAATGTGGTGAAACTACATGACATCTAATCTTGTCCAGTGACCCTCACATTCTTTCTGTGCATTCAGTACATTTCCACCTTAAGCCAATGTGACAGCCTCTGTGTGTGTGTGTGTGTGTGTGTGTGTGTGTGTGTGTGTGTGTGTGTGTGTGTGTGTGTGTGTGTGTGTGTGTGTGTGTGTGTGTGTGTGTGTGTGTGTGTGTGTGTGTGCGCTGAGACCTAGGAGGAGTAAGGGAACTTGCTTTAGGACACTTAATTATGTTAGAGAAGTGGTTCAAATCTAATCACAGCTCCTCCCTGTCACACACACACACACACACACTTAGTCGTGTTTTCATCACTTTAGGGGACATTACATTGACTTACATTAACTTCTTGTAGACTTATCCGAACCTTACCTATCACATGCCTAACCCTTACTTTAATATAACCCTAAACTATCCATAAACCTTAACTTTAAACCAAGTCTGCACCCTAAAATTAAACATTTAGATTAAAGGGACTTGCTTTTTATCCCCATGAGGGCGGCGAGTCCCTACAAAATGAGGAATACCTAATCCACACACTCACACAGTCAGCCCCAGCCTACATTCCTCAGACAGTTCACACTGAGGCCTGTTGTTGGAGGGAGATGGGGAACAGGACGAGGAAGCTAACATGATAGTGTACGGTACTTCACAGTCTGGCACTGGTCTGTCTGGTCTGGAGTGACACTGAACAACAGTAAGAGTTTGTGTTATGACATGGTGGAGTTTTACACAGCAGGGTTAATTTAAAGTGCCATAGTACAGTATAGTATAGTATAGTATAGTATAGTATAGTATAGTATAGTATAGTATAGTATAGTATAGTATTGTGTGCCATGTATTGGTATGTGTAATTATCAGCTGTGTGTTATGAGTGAATTAAGTTCCATTCTAGGGCTGGACAATAAATCGATATTATATAGATATCGTGATATTTTATAGATATCGTCTTAGATTTTGAATATTGTAATATGGTGATAAGTGTTGTTCTTTTCCTGCTTTTAAAGGCTGCATTACAGTAAACATGTAATGTAATGTTTTCTGAGCTGAACAGACTGTTCTAGTATCTGCCTTTATCCACTTACTCATTATCTCATTGCGTGAATATTTTGTGGATGCACCGATAGTCATCCCGACAATACTGTCAAAATATTGATATCGAGGTATTTGGTCAAAATGATTATGATATTTGATTCTGCCGATATCGCCCTGTCCTACTCTATTCTTCCTCTCAGTCCACTGGAAGGCCTGGAGCAGGTCTAAGTATGAGGTGGTTTATGGTCTATAACACACATACACTATAAATGGAAGGATGGCAATGCCTGTAAAATATCTAATAGAGCGTAAATTGGATGGTTCTATACTCTATACACTTTTTGTTAATAAGAATGATACAGATGCTAAGCTGTACCTTACATGTTCTATTAAAAATTGGGTTTCTCACCCAAAACCCACTGTGTGTATCCTTCAGATGTTCTGGACCTTGCGGATGTCCTGAGCCCACGACTGCTGCTATAATTATATTCAATGTTGTTCTAATGTTTGTCACTGTGCCTCTCTCTCCTCTCTCCCTTTCCCTTTCTCTCCTCTCTCCCTCAACCCCAACTGGTGAAGGCAGATGGCCGCCCACTTATAGAGCCAGGTTCTGTTTGAGGTTTCTTCTCGTTAAACGGGAGTTTTTCCTCGCCGCTGTCGCCAAGTGCTTGCTCATGTGGGAATGTTGGGTCTCTTTAAATTAAATTAGAGAGTTCGGTCTAGACCTGCTCTGTGTGTAAAGTGCCTTGAAATTACTTTTGTTGTGATTTGGCTATATATAAATAAATGATTGATTGATTGAGGTTAAACAAACCTGCTGAATGTATTTCCTTCCTTGTTAAACATTTGCAAAGCAGATTTATTTGGACTATCTTAAATCTTGCATCCATGTAATGCAAAACATTCATCAATAATACGAACAAAACTGGGAGACACATGTAAAATCATTATTATTTCCCAGAGCTACTAGTGGTCAAAAACTCCAATGGGTTTATATATTTTTAACAGTTGCATCAAAGCTAAACGGAGAGTGGAGAGAAATGTCAGTCATGATATCTGCACTCACAAAGAGGGGATGTCTGTGCAGCTCTAACTGCAGCTCCTACGGTTGTTTTAAATAATAATAATAATAATAATAATAATAATAATAATAATGATAATAATCTTTACATAGCACCTTTCAAAAAACGTGTTAAAGTGCTTCACAAAAATAAAAACAAAGATACAGAGTTCATTTACATATCAAAATAATTACAATAAAATCAAGATATAAACAAATTAAATGACTAAATTAACATAATGAAGAATAATAAAAAGCTCAGGTAAGAAAAAACTCTTAAGTTAAAAGCTAACCTATAAAAATCTGTAGTTTAAGAGAGAAAGACACAGAGGTAGCTTGTTTGATTTCCAGTGGAAGTGCGTTCAACAATCGAGGAGCCCTTACAGAAAATGCTCTACTACCGTCTGTCTCAAGCCTAACAACATGAGAAATAAAAACCACCTCACACTTGTAAACCTCCAACAATCAGCTGAGTTGCAGTTTAATCTGTCCAGATTCATTTAATATTTGTAAGAGGAGTACAGAGCCCTGATAGAGCGCTTCGTCACATGGTGCACTGATAAACACCTGAAGCTCAATATCAGCTAAATCAATGAGCTTGTGTTGGACTACCGGAGGAACAGGAAGCTGCCTGTCCTGGCTGTCCTCCAGGGAGAGGGACTGAAGAAGCTGGACTCATACAGGCATCTTAGGAAAGTAAAATAATGAAGCTACAAATTCTTGTCGAGGTGGACACCCGAGGTTAGTGTCATCAATTCAGTATCTGACCAAATGTGAAATATCGTCACACTCTCCCTTTCTGCTCCTGAGTTATGGTGTTTAATAATAGCCAATAAAAGTATTTATGAAGAATATTAAGAAGTCAGGGTGAAGTCGACCTTTTGGAATATAAACTCACCATCATCACTTAATCATTTTTATCCTATTATACATTTGTGTGAAACTTTGCCATAAATTGGAGTATAAATTCTTGAGTCATGCCCAAAAAATGTGTTTTGTGAGGTCGATCTGTGAGCTTCACTTTTAACCTTTGACCACCAAAATGTAATCAGTTCTTACTTGAGTCCAAGTGGATGTTTGTGTTAAGTCTGAAGAAATTCCCTCAAGGCTTTCCTGACATATCACATTCATTAAAATGGGAAGGACAACCCGAAAACATAACGTCTCGGGGCAAGGCTGTCACTGGCACAGAAGCATTAAAAAAGCCTGGTTCGGTGCAGTATATCATCATATTATAAAGGTGTACAGTATGATATATTAAGCTATGTGGTGTCGTTGAAATGTTATATATCTGTAGGTTCTGCTGACTAACAAAGCGGCCAGATTTCAACCTACAGAGAAGCCTCACATCTCCTGATGCTGCAAGCATTATAATCCAGGTTCAGACAAATAACCAAAAATCTTTGCAGGGTCACTAATTTTAAACTTTGGTGAACAAACATTTCAATAGTGTTGAAGACACCGAAAGGCACGAAGCACTCAGAGTGAACTTTGGGAAGAGAGAAAAAAAGAAAAAAAAACTTTCCCCCTGAACCAGATCAAAGACGTCTGTATTGCAGCAGCAGAAACTGGCAGAAATCCCTGCATTCCTCCATCAGCTGACTACTCCACTCTGTCTGTTTATGTGTGTGTTGGATGTTTCACACAAGTAGTTGTTGCACACACAGACACACACACACAGACACAGACACAGACAGACTAAAACGAACCAATGTGCACACACAGGACAGAACAAAATAGCACAAAAACACATTTTTTTATTCTTACCTTGTCTACAGGTAGTGGTAACGGAGCCTGGATGACACTGAAAGAAGAAAAGAGAGAGAGAAAAACTGTTAGTCACCATGGAAACAAGCAAGGAGGGAGGACACACGGAGTAACCACGGTGACAGAAGAAAGAAAGTGTTCTTGTGACATCTTTTTTTGTTGTTGTTTTCACCTCTTTTAACATCTCGGCAGTTTTGTGCAACAATTGATGTAAAATAAAAAATAAAAAATCAGACCTGGACTTTTTCAGCTCTACGTTGGTTTGAGGACTTTCTTTTAGAATACATGTGAATGTTAAATGTTTTCCCCTTTTAGCCACTTGATTAATAGACTGTTTAAATTCCTGCATCAATATCGGTTTCAACTGGAGCTTCAAATACACCGACTAATGCCACAAAAATGAACAAATTCAATCAAAACTAAACATTTACATCCATTAAATCCATTGTCATCATGCAGAAGCTTTTATCCGAAATGACTCACAAGCAAGGTAAGACATCCAAACATTAAAAAGGACAATGACTCAAAAACAACAATGAACAAATTCATACATTCATGTTTTAGAGCTATTTAGTTTAACTGAGTTTAAACACAGAACGTCACTGTGCTGCTGATCACGTGTGAACCTGACCGTGTGGTTTGCAAATAAGTCTCAGTTTCAGTCACAATGTGCAGCTTAGCTTAACAGCATATTTCAATGCTGAGGAAGAAGTGTTTGAAAAAAGCTCCCACACACTGTCACTCACTGCTGTTGGATTTAATTAAGCTGTTGCAACTCAGGCATCTCATTTCATTTTTATGAATGCTGAAGAAAGTGATCATACAAAACATAAAATCAAGTTATTGGTAGATTAAAGGTGTAGTAAGTCAGATTTGACCATAATGTTTTGCTTCATGTGCTTATGATTGAGCTCTTTTAAAGCACCTTAAATTTTAATCTTTTATTTGCACTATCTGTTCTTTTAATAATTTTAATGCAAATCATTATTTTATGCTGCACTCTAAAAATGTTTTTTGTGCAGCTGATACACATTTTTGTTGAGTGTTTTTGACAATTCAAAGAGCACCATTCAAAAACACTGTCTATTCATCATTCATTGAAAGCGTCCAGTGTTATATAAAAATAGAACATTATATAGTGTGATTACAAATATTTTTTCTCCATCAACACAAAGCGTAAAAACTACAAATTACACTCTCTGCTCTCTGAAAACCTAATTAAGGATTCATCACCAACTTATGAATGACTGATGAGGTATTCATGAATGATTTGTGGTTCAAAATATTAAGTATAGAGACTATCTATGAGGGGATGCTGTGAAATGCCCAAATATGAACAGTATGTGAGGGTTAACCAATGGCTACTAAATTTCAGTGTATTGTGTATTCCAGTTGTAAAGATGAATAAATACATATGAGACAACAGAATACAATAGTCAGGGAATCATTATGTCAATTTAAAAGGTGCAGATCTGAACCAAATTCAGAGAGAAATACGCCACATTTTGATAATATTCATACCGTAACACACCTGACCTATAGCACAACAGTACAAGACAAAATAGAGGTTGTTCTGGCTTTTCAACCGCTGCCATGTGGTGGAGATATTTATCCCAAGTACCGGATTTCACAGCACCACGAGGTCAAACAAATGTATCTGGAAAGCAGCCACAGAGTTCAGTAACGAAGGTAAACTTGACTCTGGACAAAATATAACCCGAGTCTGTTAATGTGTAACTACCAAACCGTTAGGAAGGTGCAGCTCCTCACACAACGGACGAAATAACTCTACCAAGCTTTTAAATGGGCTGTTTTCACCTGGAAAATGTTTACAAATACACAATTTATATTTAACCCTAAAAGAGATTAGAGTGTGCCATGTTTCTAATAATATACTTATTACACTGCTTGTTAATAATGATGTTAAATGTTACAGTAAAATAAGAGTGAACGTGTGCAGACTTCCTCTCAAATAATGACGAATGATGAGTCAACAATACTGTGGTTACATTATACAAAGTAACACATAATATATAATATACATAAAATGACAACATTATAAGCATGCAACATGCATAATTCTCCATGTATGTAGGGTATAAATGAATTCATAGTCATAATATTACATAGATAGCATTGTCAGGTAATTTGTCGTGGCCCTTTAAGGCTTTTCCTTTTTTTCCCCCTTTCTTTCCTTCGAACTATTTTTGGAAGTTATGTTACTGATTTACACATCACTACTAAAGTCTTTACTCATTAAGCCATTCCTTTAGTTTTAATGGTGCAACCAGATTACGTGAATCCCTAGTATTGAGAGTAGCTGCGATAGTTGGTGCAGGTTATAATGTCGTCTAATGTTTCTACACCAGGAAGACGACAACAAAGAGACCAAGAAGGAGTCAAATACCACAAAAAAAATAAAAATAAAAAAAGTTTTCTATAAATAAACTCTGGCAGCTCTTATTAATAAAAAAAAAAAAACTCAGCAATGTAAGACGAAGAGGGAGGAGTAGTGTTCATGAGTAATTGCTGTTTTGCACCGAAGGCCAAAGCTTAAGTAAGTAAACCGGATTGAAGGCACTTGAAAAAGATAAGCTAATAATTTAAAAGGATTTATGAAAGATCAGGCTTGCTGCACTGTTGTTCTCATTCAGCGTGACAAACTTCCAGAGAGGCATCATCCCTGTGTTTTGATATCAGAGCTGAGTTACATTGAGCTCCGCCGCCTGCCGATCACCTGACAAAACCCCGGGAATAAATGTAAGTCTCATCCAAACTCCTGGGAATACCCCCCCCCCTCTCCCTCCTCTCTCCCGCCCCGAAACATTTCCTCTTACAAACTCCATCGTGTCTCATACAGTACATCTTGTGTCTGTTTTAATAAGCCTCTGTGAGCTGTATCAGAAGATAATTTCAAGCTACATTTAACACAGTAAATTCATAAATAAACAAAAAACATAATAACAAAATGAGCTCTTAAAAGCTGGACAGAGACGGAGGAAAACTGTCTGTCATGTTTCTTTTTAATGATCTCGAACAACACAACTGCAGACGGGGTAAGACGTCACCTTTTTCCAGATTTCACTGCCATCTTAATTTGAATTTTAGTGGTACTTTTCTTTGTTTTCTTCTTCTTGAGACAATTTAAACTAATAAATTCCAGCATTCAGCACTTAGTTTGTAGCACTTTCTGTTCCAACTTGTTCCTGAAAAAGACTTTTTTTTTTGCCTTAATGACTCAATTTTTTTTTACTGTGTGGTTCCAAAACGTGCGACATTCATTCAGCCGCATCAGTCCATCACACTTAAATTTTCATCACCGCAGCAGTAACACATAATACTGTCTTATTTATCAGTACTTCCCAGCAGCGTCTCTACTGCTCAAATAGCATCATCTCAGCTGGAGGCCCTCCAATTCATTAGCTGTGGTTAACTAACGTTCATATGTGTAGAACTGCTGTGGAAACACTTTACGTGCCCTCCGAACATGAATAATAATTTGGAAGTGGAGGCAGAGGCAGCCTTTGACACCTCATGAAGTGCTGACAATGCCAGTGAGCTGGGGTGTGTATCTATTCCTAGCAAATGATTCAATATGAATCCAGATACAAGTGGATTTTATTATATTTATTATTATAGCGCTGATATAAAAATGATTTGTAATGTTACAATGCACTCAAAAGCTAATTTACCTCAACTTGATTCAGCTGGCATCGTTAAAGCGAGGTTTAAATGCGATTAGATCGTGTTTGTCAGTGAATCAAATATCCCGTTTCCACTGTAGGAACTTAACTGTTCATCCGGAGCTTGGCCCTGAAATGAACTTATGAGGCTTGTTGCTGAGTTCTTCCTTCAGTTTGCGCCGTATTTTACAAACAGTGATGATTCAGACACACTGGATTTAAAAAGACTAAGAGCCTACAGCTATATTTATGGCTCTGTTAGGCTGTTATTATGACAGCCATGCTTTAAGCTACTAGATCTAATATTTGCCAATTTTCACAATACATGAACTGCAGCTGAGGTTCAAATGAATGTCAGTTTTTTAAGGTAGTATTGGTAGAGTATTGAACAAATTAGACTTTTGACCAAATAATGGTGCTAGATCATCAGCGGATCATCAGAGTTATTAGGATTCATCCTCTGAATACCACTTATCATGATAAGATATCCAAAACATGTTGACATATTTCAGTAAAAGAGAGGCCATTAGAGGAAAAGTCAGGGGAGGCATCAGGCTTCATCCTCTGGGGATCATGAACGTCTGTATCAAACTCCATCTCAATCCATCAAACATTTAAGATATTTCAGTCTGGACAAAATTGGCAGACTGATCAACATTACCATCTGTGGAGCCGGGCAACTAGAGTGACTTAAAGTGGCAACAGCAGAACAAACCTCTTCATTATCAGCCATTCATCACACGTGAATCCTGGTTTTAAAGACAGAAAGTGAAGTAACGACATGCAGCTCAACATTAAGGCTCAGAACCTTGATACCTTTCCAAAATAAATTGATAGCAAGTATTATTGAAACGTCTCCTCTAAAACGATATCTGCAATCAATCCTTTTTGCACACAGAGCTAGAAAATACGACTATTTGTACGAACTTGTTCTCAGACAATCAACGCAAGCGCTCTTCGATTTAATGCGACATGTGATTGGTCCACTGCCACAGCAGCTACAACCCGTCTGTGGTGGTGAAGTTGTGGCGAATTTGAGTTAGTGCGCTTAGCAGTTCAGCAGCCAAGGTGCCACTTAAACGCTCTAAAGTGTGTCTATACTAGACGCCTGTTACACCAGATAAAAGCAAGTGCACTAAATGTGTAATGAGTATCGGATGAAGTTATCAAGTTGTTATCGGTATCACTTTAAGGGTACTTAGATTGGTCTTTAAATGTTACCCATCCCTGTCAGGTAGTGCATCAATTTTCACACTTCTACCTAATACTGTAAGGTAGCCAAGAAGAGTTCCCTTAAATAAAGTGTATAGCAAAGTTTGGATAAGAAATCATGACTTGCATTTCATCTTTTGAGCAACAATTAACTCTCAGCTAACAGGAGGAAAAATAAGTTTTGGTATGTGTCATAAAAGAAGACAAAGATGGAGCCAAGCACAGGTGAGGTGGACTCAAACATCAGGTAAAACTGAAGTTCAACAGCAGGTGTTTTACAGCAGACTCTGTCCACATCATTTCTAATCATCATCAAACACCGTCTGCAGAGACCAAACCAGCACTGCTCCACAAGAACACGTTGTAAAAAAAAAAAAAAAAAAAGATGGGAAAATCCACAGCATTACATGACCTAAATTCACAGCTTTTTAACTACGGCTCACAAGAACATCACGTCTGCCTACACACACACACACACACACACACACACACACACACACACAGAGAGACATATACACACACACACACACACACGCACACATAGGTAAAGTGCAGCCAGTCCACAGGAATCAGTCGTCCACATCAGATTTAGCTGTGTGTGTTTTGCATGCGGTCCAGCAGACACTGATGATGGAAAACACTGGCAGTAGTTTCCATCTGTGCCCCGCTCAAATATTTCTACCACTCGATAGGTTTTACGATCCCACTGCACCACAGACCTGCTCCGAAGGACGATTCAACCTGTCCTGCGTTCGGCCGGGCAGCTAAATAAAAACGTTCAAGCCTTTAAAGTTCTCATGCAGCTGCTCGTAAACTTTTTCTAAACTTGTTTTAGTACCAATATTAATGCTGAAACCATCGCTCATTCAATCAATGTATCAAGAAAAAAATGTGTTCAGACATTAACTCTTTACATACTGTTCCTATTCTGACTCATACTTAGTCTCTACACCAATTCACATTCATGAATCCCCCATCTGTCATTAATAAATATTTGATTAATCCCTCTGTTTGATTAAAAGACATTTACAATCACTATTTTATGGTCCAGGAGGACATTTTAGAGAATATGATGAATACAACAACATGTTTTAATGCTGATTTCTGAATTTGTTTAGTAAACAGGTCAAACGTGTACATTGCCATATATAAAAATGTGTATCAGCTACACAACTATTTAAAAAAATGATGCATTTTAGTTCTATTGCTGTAAACTGTGGGTCACATTAGGACAAATCCTGCTAAAAGAAAGGTGTATATGGTGTTTTTACAGCTCTCAAATGTTAAAAAAAAGGGAATAAAAGGGTCACATTTTAGGGTTAAAAACCTTTTCTAAACTTATTTTAGTACCAATATTGATGCTGAAACCATCCTCAATTAATCAATTAATCATGAAAAAAAGCAATGAGCTTCACACAAGCAGTCAGAGATGTCCCAAACTAACCGAGGATCACTATTGTGACTGATGTAGATATATTTTAATGTTCTCTCTTCTACAGACAGTGCAGCCTGTCAGTTCAGCCCTCTGTCTCTTTAACGCTCCCCCTCCCCTCTCTTTAGGAGCACACTCTGGTCTGGTTGTTTAGTTTCCAGAAGATCAACAGACTTCTAACAGCTCTGGACAGTAGTGTGAGTAGTGGTGACAGTAGTAGTAGTACATTTGTTTTGCTCTTTAATCGAAATGGAAACTTTTACCCTTTAAACAGGCAACGTGCAGCAGGAGATACGGACTCTTTAACATCCTGTTAGGAGCATGATTGGTTAAAGTGGTTGTTCAATTGTATGTGCCTTGAATTGGTAAAACTGGATTGGTAGAATTGATTATTAATAACAGTGTTGTTGTTATTATTATTATTTAAGATGTAGGACAGGGAGCGCTTTAACCCGACAACCCAAACAGAGTGATAAAGTATCTCACTGGTCACATCAGCGTCTTCAGTCACATTCTCCCAGTTAAATGTTTCATTAAATACATCATCTGTAATGTAAGCTTATAAACCTTTAGTTTTAAAGCAGGGCCTTCAGTATTTGAACAAAGAAGTTCATGAAATAATGGATGTGCTAAATGTACTATCTGATCAAGTACCTGTTATTAAAATACTCACATCCGAATTGGAGTTGAAAACACTTCTGTTTATCCTTAGTTTCAGCTCAATTGATATCAAAACTTTGGTATCATACTGACATTAGTTGCTTTTTCTAATTGGAGGACTGGAGGACACTTTGACCTGGTCCAATCCTCCCTGCTTGCTCCAAATGTTTACAGTCGGACAACCTGAGGCCTCTGATTGAAACTCCTTCAGTTTGGTGATGAAAGCTGATTAAAGTCACAAAATATCTAAAAACTAAAAAGATTCTTCACTCATTGAGACCGCCCTGTTATAAAACAATACTCTTCTGTTGTTTCTCATACAGTTATTAAAAGGACAAACTCAAACAAACAGTCATATGATCGTACAACAAGAAGGAATCTGCAGCTCTGGATTCTGTCTCACAACCTTTAACCACGTTTAGATCTCCATCTTTATTTTATGACTGTATGTAAATCACTCAGCGCCTCTTAAACGGATACTTAAACTGCTAAATCTCCACATAATGCTGTAACATAAATCTGAAGTCATGGTAGTAACAAATCGGGAGTATGTCTGTCCCTGCCTGATGAGGAACATCTGAGTGTTAAAAACCAAAACACAAACCCCCCCTCCTGATTCAAGTTGTGGACGGCAGAGACGTTACCTGTCAAAGTCTTCTTCCTGTGAGTGTGTGTGTGTGTGTGTCAGGTGTTGATCTGCCACAGGGCAAAGTTCACACTTCAGCTTCTATCTCAACCTGACTCCGATGCGTCCCGTGAGAAAGAAAAACAGATCCTCCCTCTCTCTCTCACTTCATTCTCTCTTCCAGTGTCAGGAGCGAGCAGCCGATTCCTCTCTCTGTTTTTCCACAACGTGAGTTAAGTCATCTCATAACACAAACTTTCTTTCTTTCTTACTTTCTTTCCTTTCTACTCTATCGCTCCTCCCACTCCTCTGAGCAAAACAGCTGATTTTTCTTCCTTGAACTTGTGCAAGATTATTGTAGCTCCACCCCCTCCTGGCACTCTGCTGTGAGGAAACAAACGCTCCCTCTCCCTCTCTATCTCTCTCTCCCTCCCTCTCTCTGCTGCAGCTCTCGGTTCTTTGCTGTGTTTATTATTATGGACTGTGACAGACTGAAAGGTGCACCCGATGATTAACCTGGATCTATTATTTCTCTGAGCCATTTTCATTTTCATTCATTTTCTCTGAAAGCTTCACTCACCTTAGAGAGAGTTCTGAAAATAAAACACCCTCGTTAACCGCCTGATCGTGTGTGTGTGTGTGTTTTAAAGAAATGTGGCGGGTGATAACAGACTGATAAGAGACACAATGAACGATTGTCACCAACAATACAGCGACTGGAGATTAGAAAAAAAAGAGTGACAGTTCAACCTGAAACACTTTGAATGTTTTACATCCTCTACAGGTGTGAATTCATTATTTAAATTCAACTTTATTTTAATTATTCATCTGCCTCTTATTTTATATTTTAGTCTCTTTTACTACTTAGGCTACTACTTACATTTTTATTCTATTTTTCATTTCCTGATTATTTTTCTCTTCATAATCCACCTTTTTATATCTGATTTTACTTCACGTTTCCTCCTAGTTGTTTTATTATTTTATTTTCTTATCTTTTTTTTCTCCTTTTAATACCCCCACGTCACATTTATGGTTTTACCCACTTAATTTTATAATGACTTTAATTCATTATTAATTTGTTATATCTTATTTATCTTTCATTTGATTTGGGTAGTATTAATTTTTACATTTTTATCCTACCTCAGGTGTTTCCTCATTGCAGATTAATAAGAGTTATGATAGTTTCCTCAGTTTCTGTCATTATTTTAGCACTTTGTGTAACATTACTATGTATGCAAAGTGCTACACAAATAAAGTCTGATTGATTTCAGAGTCGTAATTATACCTAGTGAGACTATTTTCACCAGTCAGAAGAGGAAAGCTTTTCTGAGCAGAAACTGGGACTGTGAGGCAAAATCAATACAGAAACATTTAATTTAAAACTTGCTCTAACGTCTGATTTGGTTGTTTTTGTCTTGTTCTTCATGTTCTCGTCTCTACGTGAGTAATAATGTAAAAGAATGACTTCACACTGAGTCACAGAAACACAAAACTGCGCCTTCACTTTTTTTTTTTTCATAACGTTCTGGCCACACCCGGATCAGAGATGTCTCAGCAGGTGTTTTGCATTAGATGGAAAACACCAGAGTATGGGTTTCCACTGAGGTTTTCTCTCCTTTTTTCAATCTGGCACTGTCAGATTCACATTAATCTAAAAGGAAGTGTCTGTGAGCTGCTTAGACTGCGCCTATTTCAAAAGACACTTCAAACTGGCTGCTTGTCTTGCCTCCAAAAGTTGGAAAAAGTTAAAGTTTTCAGAAAAGTTTGAAGATTTTCTGGTTCACACCTTTAATTTTAAATAGAAAACAACTAATAAATGAACTTTGATAAGGACACAGATCTAATCTACTGTATAAATGCGGGTGTTTTGCTCACACACAATGAATCAAACTATCTGGCGGACTTCCAAATGGCTAATGCTAACACCCGGGAGCAGAAACATTCTTCAGCTATTAATAATTGTGGTTTAGCTTCACTCCCTTTACTCTCTCTGGCTGTACTTAAAGAGAGACGCATACACTTAAATACAATTAGCAGAGCTGTGGTAGATCAATGAAGAATGCCCTTTACTAATATTTGACCTGTTAGAGAAAGTACTTGATGGGAGGCATCTCTGGTATGCAGGAATGCCAAATATTTGCTGATTGCAGCTTCTCAAATATGACTATTTGAAGTTTTTCTGTGTCGTAAATGACAGTAAACGCAGTATCTTTGGATCTTTGGACTATTGATTTGACAAAATAAGACATGTCAAGATGTCATAATGGGCTCTATCAGGCATTATAACAGGTAGTTTTCACAATTTAGAGACATTTTATAGACAAAACGCTTAACTGATTGAGAAAATAATCATTAGTTGAAACCCAAGTTTAACCCAAATTTACTCCACATTGTGTTTGCATTTATGATTAATGAATGATTATGAATTTGCTCAGATTCAAACCATAGAGTTTGTTTACAGAGTTAACTTACATGATGAACAACAAGTGAGTTAAAGCATTTTTCTTAAAACACGTAAACGACCATTAAGTTTTAGAAATCGACTCTTCGTATGTCCGACACAGACATACAGAGCGGAGCAGAACCTGCAGACTTTGTTTCAGTCAGCAGGTCAGAGAGCTCGTCGGTGACTTCCAGACAGAAAACTGGACAGCAGGGCAGCAGATGGCACTGCCCACCGTGACACCGTGCCCTGGCATTACAAACACACACACACACACACGGAGAGAGTCCACATGGTGTTTTACAGTAGCCAATCATACACACACACGGGACTCCAAGTACAGTAGGAAGGCTTCACACTGGGTCGGTTTCTGGTCTGCTAAAACCGATTTAACAGTACACACACAGACACACACAAAATGTTTAACTCACTCTCCAAACTCTGAGCGGTAATGTGTGTAAATATTACATGACCACTTGGCCGAAACATTTTTCTTTTGAGTTGTCAAAAAGATCAAAAACACCAACAACAAACACGCATCATTTCCCCTCACAGCTTGTTAGCAGACTGGCTGCCCTCGTCAACAACTAGACTGACAATAATCACATCACTATGCAAGCATAAATATGGTGTGTGTGTGTGTGTGTGTGTGTGTGTGTGTGTGTGTGTGTGTGTGTGTGTGTGTGTGTGTGTGTGTGTGTGTGTGTGTGTGTGTGTGTGTGTGTGTGTGTGTGTGTGTGTGTGTGTGTGTGTCAGACTGGCATCATTTACAATAATACATTACAACATATGATCCCCATGTTGTAACACTGTATGAGCGCTTCATATTAATCCTCACATACTGTTCATATTCAAATCTAAATAAAATAGTATTTAGGGTGTTTTTATAGCTCTCAAATGTCAAAATGGGTAAAATGTGACCCTGAACAGTATGTAAGGGGTTAAAGAGCTTCGTGGATCAGTGTTAACCAATCAGAGTCACTTACTCGCTTCGTCGGCGTGCCTCCATCCCATCAGGTAGGAAGAGTTTGATTGTTGACACGATGCAGCCATGAGTGACTAAAGACACAAACAGACAACCAGCACATGTTAATATTAAAGTTAAGATAATCCTTTATTAGTCTCGTGATGGGGAAATTTACAGTATTATAGCAGCAAAGTGGAGAGTAAAAATATAAAAGAGCATCAATAAAAAGAATAAAGAACAATAAATAATAAGTAAGTAAAACAAGTAATATGATTAATAGGAAATACAAATAGTAGCAGTATGTTGAGAGGAATATTGGTGTAATGATAATAAACCTGAGTGTGATACTGATATTACACTGTAGTGTTCAATAAAAGGTGCAGTTTTCACATCATATCAGGAGAAATAGGAGGAGAAGACAGAAGTCCTGCAGATCACGAACTTACACATGAATAAAGTTAATTAACTGCAGCCATCTTTGAACCTTTCATATTGACATAATGTTGCAGGTTAAAGTGAGTGTTGCTCCCCGACTGTCGTGATGCTGATATGTAAGGGGGCAAAAACCTACACAGCTGTTTTAAGATGAGGTATAATGAATACTCGACAGGATCTGAGAACAGCTGGAAGTGTTTAAATTTATAAACGTAAACTAAAAACCAACCTGTTCAGCTCGGCTTTTGATTAAGAATTTTTTATAGTTTTTTTTAATTAAATTTTTATTGTATTTGTTTTGATGTTTTAAACACTTTATTCTATTTTATTTTATGTTATTTTATTATTATCATCATTCTACACTTTCTATCTTCTTATTGATTTTATAGTCTTTTTAATCTTTTTTTAACCTAGTTTTAGTCTAGCGTTTTATTAAACTTTTTCTATTTCATTTTACTTTTGTCTTTTTAATCTATTTTAATCTAGTTGGGTTTTTTTTTTTTACTCTAACTTAAATAAACGTTTTATTCTCTTTCTCCTCTTATTTTACTTAGATTTTTTTACTATAAATCCTAAAATTAAAAAAAAGTATTACAAGTTTATGATTTCTATTTTCTATGTGTGCATTGGTTTAAATCTTCTTCTTTGTATTTCTTCTTTGTTTTTGTTCCTTCTCTTTATGTTTTCATTGGCTTACACTTGTTCTGTCTTATTATCAGCTTGTAAATCAACTGTGATGAACTTTGAACTACATTAACCTGCATGGGAGCTGCTGTATAGATAAAGTTTGAATGATTTATTGACTGACATAAACACTCAGGGAGTAACTGCTTCAATCCTTCCTCTCACCAAGCTTCCTGTTTTCCTGTTAATATTTCATTTATTTGACACACTTTTTTGCCCACAGTGACATTTTTCTCAACATATAGACACTCAGGGATTTCAGGTTGGAGCCTTGTTAAAAGACAATCTGGAGGGGTTTGATCCTCGACCCATCGACAGCCAATCAATAACCGAGCGGCTCTGCCACCTGAACTACACCTGTGCACCATCTTTTATCTCACTGCAGTCTCCTCTGTGCCACAACTACAAGCACATCTTGTTTTTTGGTTGCAAACTGTTACAGTGACAGCTCACAACAAGGTCAGGAGCAGCTCTGATAATAAAATAATCCACTGCGAACGGCAGCAGTAAGAAATCCAAAATCCTATTTGAAGGATGTGAACAGAAAGTGATGAAGGCAGTCGTATGTAATCTGCCCCGGCTTTAAATAACCACATAATGCATCATCTACCAGGCTTCACAGCACTCTTCCTGAGAATATTAACTATAATTTGGATTAATCTGGTGCTTATTTTCCGTAATGCAATTCTGTGTAATTCTATATAACTCTGTGATTTAGTGATGTGATATGTGTGGCACAGCTGGAGGCTTCACAGATTAACCTGTGACAGTAGATGAATGAATGGGGGGTTCGGTGCAGGCTGAGGAGTCTGCTGCGTTTCCAGTATGAAAGCTCTCAGTGGAGCTGAAAATTTGACCTCAATATCTACTCTGCTCTGTGTGTGAGTACAGTATGTAGTCTATGACCTTAACAAAACGAACCCTAAGGTATCCTTGAGGGTTAGTCCAGTGTAATTATGTCAAGGCTTTTATTTGTGCATTATCGACCTCACTGTAACCTCCTTCTTTTGTTTCTTTTGTTTCCTGCATCTCGCTCCGCATTACACTCAATTTCTCCAGCATAAAAAGTGTTTGTGTTTGAATTACTAGACTTGTAGCGCTTCTAGCTGCATGTGTAAATATATTAAGTACCTTTACGTGTGTTCTCAGTGACGTCAACGCCGAACTGGATGATGTCTCCGGAGAGGACTTCACAGGGCGGACTCTCTTCTGAGCCACGACTCAACCTCTGGCTGTTGATGAACGTCCCGTTGCTGCTTTTAGTGTCCTGCAGGTAGAACTGAAACAGAACAGAGAGAACAGGTTGAGAACCTTAAAACAATACCGGTGAGGGGGAAAAAAACAATACAGCATAGTATCGTGATATTTTGCATGGCAATATTGTATACACAACCTTTTATAATATAAATAGCAAATGAAAATTTCAGTTTTTGGTACTATAATAATAAAATCAATTGCTTTCAAGTCCACCAGATGGCTCTAGTTTGTTTGCTGGTGAGATTAGCAGAGGTGACAGTCAGCATGCAGGAGGAAGTTTTCCTTTGGGGACATAATTTGCAGTTGTAAAAAAGGTAATGAGTCGCAATCACAATAATATCATATCGGGACACAAGTATGGTGATAATATCGTATCGTAGAGCCTCTAGTGATTCCCACTCCTCTGAAACAACGGACACAGACAGACTGTTTTATGACACTGACAGAAGAGAGAGGGACAAAATAACATTCAGCTGCACCTCATAATGAAATTTCACAACTATTAAAAGTCATTTTTAACTACAGTACTATACATCATACTAGCGCTTATGCAATATGACAGCAACCCAAAGAGCTGCCGAGCCCAGAATGTCATATCAACCGGCCGGAAGGAAGTGATATACTTATACAAAGATAGCGTCTTTTCATGATATCTTTATTTATAGATACTGCTCCATGTTAGCAGATATTGGCAGCAGCCTTCGTAGCATGCTAACATTAGCCGATTACCACTTATCACAAAGTCATTACTGTGCAAGTGTAGGATCCATTTCCATTTCATTTTTATTGTTTATTTGATCATATTATTATTATTTACTTTTAAAATACTGTTATGTCAATTTTAATTTCCCTCTATCAGTAAAGTTACAGATCATAAAGGAACCAAACAGGAACATTCAATCAGGTGTCAGTTCTTGAACGGCATGCTGGAAACGCTGCTGCAGTATTTTGGTTACATTTTTTGGCTTTATGATGAATTTAAAGACTTGCTGTATTAGATTCTTGCATTTCCTGCTGTAGATCCTGGATATATATAGATCCTAAATATTGTGTAAAGCCTGAAGAATACACTTTAGACTCTTTATTTCACTGGTAACATAGTTTTATAGGAAGGCCAGCTGACGAGCCCTGATGGGTTTATTGGTTCCTCCTGCACATTTCTCTTTTGTTAGTTATTGTTTTATTTTCTTAATCTCAAAAACATCTTGTATTATGTTGTTGTTTTTTTCCTTTTTATGTGCAAATAAACTAAACTAAGCTGTTTAAAGTGAATGCATCAGTTGCTAGTGTAAGTAATTTTCGACCTGATGAAGGCGCAAAAGCAAAAAATTAGAGGTTGACTGAAGTCAGTAAGCTTCCTCCTCTGAGAAACATGAATAACTTTACAAAGTTTCACAGCAAACCATCTGTTGGCTGTTGAGTTATTTCAGTCTGGACCATTTCAGTGGTCGCTCATGTGGCTAAAAAGAGCACCTACATATTGATGGTATACTAGTGTTCCTTATTTCAGAGCTCAGAGGATCTATCAACCAGCACACGGGCCAAAATAGTTTGTTCTCTTCCTGGTTTGCATCCTTGTCGTGCAACTTACAACACACGTTAGTTCATTAGTACGTCAATCAGACTTTACATTGTGATGAAACCACGTTAAAAAAGCAGCTTTTTCTAGGCTAAGTTTCTGAATGATAAAATCCTTTTGGTTGAAAATTCAGCCACGTCTCTTTCTTTCAAGTCATCCTGTCAAAACACATCTTTAATAACTGTGGTCGATGAAGAAAATGCTTCCAGGCAGCAGAAAACAACACTCACTGACACACTATCTACTCTACAAATGTACATCACACATAATGAATATAGCAGTTATTTGTCATTTTTGACCGTTACATTTTTATGTATTTGTATCTTTATTCACAATTAACTCATCACTAGTCTCCTCCTATCAGTACAAGTTGTTCATAATTGAATCCTGAGGTTACTTTTAGTTCCTCATCCACAAAAATATATATACAGTAACACTAACGACACCGCAACTTTTCACTTCATTTACGAGCACTCGGACAGAAAGTCACAAGGTGCGAAGCCACAACGGCGCAGACGACGATGACAACTTTAACCACAAACTGCAAAGAAATCACAGCAACGACGACGACTGTTTCATTCACACATCGTTCAGCAAACACACATGTGGACGACAGTTGTATAAAACTGAGGGAAGTGAAGTACACACAGGAAACTAAACACACACACACACACACGACATAAAAAAACATGTAAAGACAAACAAGGATTAAAAGCTAACATAAATATAAACCTTATAAAATAACACACACAGAAGCAGTAACGTATAAAATTACACAACACACACACACACACACACACACACACACACACAGAGAGGTTAAGCCATCTGATCTGTCTGTCGTCCCAGGAGTTTCATTCATCAGCTCTCAGCTCTCCGTCATGACCGAAAACCACTGTTGATCTACTAGAGAGTGAGGGAGAAAGGAAAGAGGGACTGACGGAAGAAAAAGAGAGAGAAAGCGAGAAAGACAAAGAGAAAGAGAGAGAGAGAGAAAGAGAGAGAAAAAGAGAGAAAGAGAAAGAGAGAGGGAGAGAAAAAGAGAGCGAGAGAGAGAGAGAGAGAGAGAGAGAGGCACACAAGACTGGAGAAAGGAAGGAGGGACTGACAGGAAAAAAAAGAGAGAAAAAGGGAGACTGACTTTCTCTGTTTATCTGACTGCAGTGTGCAACGACAAGCTACCGATTCACAGCTCATGATAGCCATTTCCTCCCCCCCCACACACACACACACATTGACAGTTACCTCCTGTCCCCATGGTAACCCATAGACAGGGAGGGGAGGGACCTAACTATAGAGCTTTTCACCCAGCAACAACACACACACACATACACTCTCACACTATGCGTCACATACCTCACATATGGCTCGCACTTATACCAAGTGTGTGTCTTGCACAGAGACACACAAACACACACACAAACACACACAAACACACACAGAGAGAGAAAACATGACGTCATCGCCCTGTGAGTAGACGACTCGCTGGTTTCACCTCAGTTCAGTGAAAGTTCACAATCACACATCACAAACCTCATTTCGAAAAAACATTTTTTTAAAATTTTTTCTGAATTCACAGCTTTATTAAATCACATGTAACGCAGCCAATAAGCCATAAAGCCGCACTTAAGTCATATACAGACAGATAACGGCACGACATGAGCATAAAAACACGTCACTGTCTGTTTTCTTTTGAATGAGTCGACTGTCCATTCAAACATACCGATGATTATAATAAATGTAAAGCTGTAAAGATGATAAAACCATAAAAAACACACCAGCATGGTCCTTCAAAATCTGTAAAAATAGTGACTGCAGCTTGTAAATTGTTGTATGTGCCGGCTTATAATTCACTAGGACGACTTCAGAGGAATTCCTCGCGTCTGTTTTGTCTGCTGTTTGATCTCAGACGGCGTTTGATCTCCCCAAAAAACACTTTTTAAACAGGGTACCTGCACATTTTTAAAAGAACAAATTGAATGACTTGTAAGACCTATACTACTACTAAAATAATACCAATGCTAAGACATTTGATTTTACTATTGTAGTGGGTTGAAATTGGAGTCATTTAGGACTGAAACTAATGATTAGTTTCATAATATTTCCAACTGCTGATTATTTTTTACTTTAATTAATAAGTTGATTGGTTGTTTATGTAAAATAATCAGAAAATAATGGTAATAATGATAAATAACATAAATAACAATCAAATTTAACACCTTAACATCTACAATTCCAGTCAACTTAAGACAAGTTTAGACTTTGAATATCAAAAACTAAATTTCTTTCTTTCTTTTTTAACAACACACTGCTACAAACAAACTGAGTTAATGCTGAATCACAGTTGCTTCATTTCTTCATTTCCAGACTTAGAACACGGGTTAAAAATGAACTTTAGGGTAAACTCGTCCATCAGCAGATTGTTGTTTTCCTCATACTGGTGTAATACCAGTTTATCAGCTATGAAGCACCAGTTACACCAGCAATTAGTGATGGGAATTGATAAGATTTTATTGATATTGATGCCATTATCTGTCTTTATCAATTCCTGATCAGTTTTTTGTGCTGCCTACAAGGGTTTTATTGATTTATTGATGAATAAGGGTCAATAACATGATGCAACCCAGTGTCATTTGGTGTAACCAGCATGTTTTCATAAAAATCTGATTATATACAGGAAAAATACATGTGGAATAAATCCAATTTTATCAACACAACACTATGTTTTTTAACACATTTTACATCATCTGTCCTATTGTACCTATTTTAAATAATGTATTTTTTTACTGCTCAATATTGACAAAATGCTCATATTGCCGACCCTTATTTGTCACTGAGCCGCATATAAAACATGACTGATAGGTAAAATAAATGGTCCGCAGCCACTAGAACCTCTTTAATGACAGCTAGAACCTCTTTAATGACAGCTGGAACCTCTTTAATGACAGCTAGAACCTCTTTAATGACAGATGGAACCTCTTTAATGACAGCTAGAACCTCTTTAATGACAGATGGAACCTCTTTAATGACAGCTAGAACCTCTTTAATGACAGATGGAACCTCTTTAATGACAGCTAGAACCTCTTTAATGACAGATGGAACCTCTTTAGTGACAGATAGAACCTCTTTAATGACAGATAGAACCTCTTTAATGACAGCTAGAACCTCTTTAATGACAGATGGAACCTCTTTAATGACAGCTAGAACATCTTTAATGACAGATGGAACCTCTTTAATGACAGCTAGAACCTCTTTAATGACAGCTAGAACCTTTTTAATGACAGCTAGAACCTCATTAATGACAGCTAGAACCTTTTTAATGACATTTAGAACCTCTTAAGCACCTACAGAACCACCTCACTGACTACTAGATCCCTCTAGAACAGCCTCAGTGAAAACTAAAGGTCCTAAAGCACTTATAGAAGAAGTTAACAGCATCAATAAGAGGAATTGAATTGAACTGGTAAGCTCAGAGACGTACGATTTTGCTGGTTTGGACAATATGAAACCGGTTCTCGATTCCCACCCCCCTACAGCCGTCGACCACCAGTAACAGCTACAGATATCTTCCTCTTTTCTGAAGTCCGTAATGACCGACCGCTACCTCCAAACTGCTGTGAACTAATGAAGTCTGGAACATGTGTTGGCTGGAGGTTACTCGGGTGGCTTGTGAACGAGTCTATAGACCAGTTTACTGACATTTACAAAACTGAAAGTGGACAAACCTGAAATGTTGTAATAATCCCTTCACTGCACGCCAGTAAAAAAAAAACATGAGGACAGTAAAGCTCAGTGGGTCAGAGTTCAAGCAGGACCTTTGTGTGTTTTACTGCCATGTTTAAAGTTTGGGTAAAGTTTTACTATTGACCTTCAGAGGTTTGTTTCCAACCTATTAGTGACAAGCTATATTCTTAACAGAGAGGTTATATTTATTTTTGGGCATTCTTGTCTTTATTTGACAGTAAAGATGGTCCCTTGTCAGAATCAGACCAGGGTCGCTGTGATTATGTTGCCACTGAGTCGCTCCCAATATAAAGGAGGTTTTAAATTGAAACCAATGCATTTAAAGCCAAATCCAATCCAATGGGGCTCCAAGAACTGAGGATTATTTAACATGATTGAAAATGTGGTCACTGATCTGCAAAACGGTGCAAAAAAAAGAAGAGAGAGAGAAGTACAAACGTGTCACTTCAATTTGCACGTTTTCCCTGCTACTAGAAACCGCGTTGATCTGTGAACACCACTATTTTTCATTACCTCATTTGAAAATGTCACACATCACAGCGACAGACTATGATTGGCTTGATTTGAATGTAAATAAAACTACCTGGTATAAAAAGGTCAGTGATACTTCTGAACTTAAAGCTCAAAGTCTGTAAGAGTTAGATTTTCTCACATACAGTATTTACTGATCTTTCTGTCTGCTGCATTATTTATTTAACTTTGATTTTATTTTTTTTGTATGGCTGTTATCTTTACTCATGTTGTATGTCTCTTAGTTGTATTTTATTCCTCATGTGAGCTTTTATGTCTTTTATTTATTCTTGTGTATGCCACTTTGGTCCACTGTGATTGCCTTAAAGTGCTTTACAAATAAAGTTGGATTGGGTTGCTGCAGTTCATCACTTTTGCATCCCTTCTTCTCATTGCTTTAATCCATCTGTGTGTTTTTTCCCCCTCTCTGTTCATCCCACTGATTCTTCTTCTACATCCATTAGTGATTAATCTCCGTCCCCATTAACAGTTACATAACAACGAGCGCAGGTTTCTTATCCTCCAGGCAGCCTTTGGTTTCAGGTTTTTTATATTAAAATCAAAATGTTGTTTATTAAAGTTACATTATGCTGGCATGGAGGGAAACATGCACTTATTTAAATAGTCTGCTGGTGTGGTGTGTTCAAACCCATGAGATTATATTATTATATTATATAATTATTGATTTCGGATGATTGTGTATATGTGTGTTATTTATTTTTTCCTTCCAGGCACGGCACAGTAAATTTCGTTGTACTTTTGTGCAATTACAATAAAGTTATTCTATATTATTCTATTAAAAAAAGAAAAAACATTATAAAAAGAGTGATGAAAACTTTTTTATGCTTTCTAAAATTATATATTTATTCCAATCTATATATATATCTATATATATATATATGCATCACTTTTTTATACCGATGCTTTTCATGTCCACTTTCAACCAATTTTTATTTTTACCACCACCAACATTCCTGCTCCGTTTCCACCCACTAACCGAACATTTCTCGCGGTGGGGGAAACACTGCATCCCTTTATCCCCCCTCTCTCCGTTCTCCTCCTCCTCTTCCTCCTGTCTTTCTCTCCGTCTCTCCCTCCCACCCTCGTTAGTGTCGTGCTGTGTAATTGTGTTTGGGTTTTAATTTGCCCTCAGCCTCCAGAAAAAAAACAGTGCACACCGTCAGCTAGCAGCCAACAGGCATGACAACCACTTAACCAGTCAGCAGGTCAACACATGACACCAGTTTGCTTGTTGGGACGCTGCACACAGACACACACACAGACACACACAGACATGTTAATACACAGATAATAGCAATCAGCTGACAGATAAACCTGGTCTGTATTTATCGAGTCCGTCAGAATCACAGCAAGGTTTAACGACGACTAAAAATACTTTCACCTCAGAGCAGAGCGTGAGATTATTTCTCTAGCGTCCTCAATGTCGTCTCTGCAAGACTTTAAATCAAACAAATTAGACTATGGTGGGCCGCCACCTTCCATATAATTACCGGGAAATGCTGATGACGTCTTTCCTGAGTACTTGAGCTATAAAATCAACACCTTCCTAAGACTGCAAACTTATATTTATAACACTTTTTCCTGGCTTTTCCTCCTCTCTTAATAACACCATTTGACTTCAACCCTGCATCGTATCATCAGCTGTTCAGCCAGCACCGTTATTTATTCATAACAAGTAAATTAAATTTTAATGTAACTTGCCGACAGTGATAATAACGGCCATGTGTTTGTGCTGCTGTTGCATCTGGACACAACAGACCACTTAACCCGAGTATGAAGAATAATACATCCATGACAGCTTACATGTGATGAGAGGTTTTGATTTAGATGGGAATACGTAGTCCTCTGTTCACTCCTATTGTAGGGTTGATATAATGTGAGTGATACTAACACAGATTTATGCAAAATATTTCCAACCACATTGGAGGCAGGAGTTATATTACATGAACAGTAGACTGGTCAGGTGAAATTTGACCCATTTTGACCTTAGGAAGCAATGAAAATACCCTAAAATGACATTATTTAAGGCTGAAATTTTATAAATTTTCCAAAAGTGGCCCAGACAAAACCAAAATGGAAATTTGTAGCTTGGTCAGTGTTGATTGGTTGGTTGTTTTTAATGGTTATAATGAACCCTACCATTCAGATAATCAGATTCTGTTGCATCCTTCACTTACACTAATTTCTGTATAAACTAACCACTGATATCTATGGAATAGGGCTTGACAATATATCAATATAATATTGATATTGTGATATGAGACTAGATATCATCTCAGGATTTGTTTTTTCCTGGTTTTAAAGGCTGCATTACAGTAAAATGATGTCATTTTCTGAACTTACCAGACTGTTTTTATCTGCCTTTACCCACTTTGTCATTATACCCACATTACTGATGATTATTTATCAAAAATCTCATTATGTAAATATTTTTTGAACACAGCGATAGTCATCTCTACAATATTGTTGCAATAGATATCTAGGTATGTGGTCAAAAATATTGTGATATTTGATTTTATCTATATCGCCCAGCTCTACTATGGACGCAAAACACATTTTATAAAAATTTGGTACAGGGACTAATTACTTAAACCAGGTCAGAAATGATCTGAATGAACAGTATGTCAGGGTTAAGGAATTCAAATCATTATTGTTGGAGTGTTATCTTGATCTCAATCACATATTAATAGCAACAAAAAAAAATTGTTGTGGAGCGATAAACGTCATGTAATCAAGTTTAATCTTAGCCATGATCTTAATCTAGCACATTTTTGTGTCCTATTCACCTGCTGGGAGAGTCCAAACATGTCAGAACAGCTCTGCGGCTCTCCTTACCTACAGAGACGAGGTGACTTCCTTTGGTTAGTAAAGTAAGACAAAACATCTGCGTGTGTGTGAGACTCTCAGACCAGATAAGACAGATTTCTGACTCTGATAGACTTCATAAACATGTTCTCATGTTCCGGAACTCTCATGACGATGTTTAACAATGAAGCAGCTATTTAAAATCACTGAGACTCAAATGGAGTTAAAGTAGATAAATGCTACATATTCACAACATATTGATATACTCCAACAAAGAGATTACACCCATACTGTCTTAACTCTCTGAAGCAGTTCATTAAAAAAATTATTAAAATATTTTGAGGCTCTTTCAATGATTAGATGAAACGTAAACAAACTAAAAATATTAACAATTTAACCAATCTGAATTTTTCTTTAGAGCGACAGGTGATTTTTTTCTATTATATTATATCACATGTGTTTACTGTTTGTATTAAATATGTGTTTCTATGTACTACTTTTAAATATTAAATCATTTTAACCCTCCTGTTGTCCTTTTCACCAAGAAGGACAACAGGTGTTAACTCAAAAATGAGGCGTAATTTAATTTAAATGAAGCCTACTGACCATAACTTCCAAAAATATATGTGTAAAACCTGTGTTAATAAGTTGGAATGAAGTTGCCTAAAAAAGGTCTAACACAGAGTTGGATGATAGTTTATACCTTATGGTTGGTCGATGGAAAGACAACAGGTGGGTTAAATTAAAAAATATATATAATCTGAATAAGCCATAATACATTACTATTACTACTACATGTTTTGGCTTAGTGTGTTAGCCAAAAGGCATGTTAACAATATTACAAATAGCTGCAGCAAAAAGGGAAGCAAACTACAAAGAAGCAGGAATTAGACAGAAACTGTAGTAGAGATAATATATGAATATTGGGAAGTGATGTAATACAATATATTATATAATCTATAAATGTACAGATCAAAGAGTAACTAAGGGTTAAAATAAGAAGTCACTGCTCTGGAGGTCAAGTGGAATATCAAACAGCAGAAAAAGAAGAAGCCGTGACAGCTCCTGACAGTAACAAACATGAAGAGGCTCCTTTATATAAAGCCGCAGGGTCAAAGGATCCGTCACACTTAGGGGACCAGAACTAAGGCGTGAGATTTTCTCCTTATTCTAATAATAATGTGATTGGCCACGCTGAAGGAAGTGAGCTACGGCTGGTGTGATAAATCTGTTGTAGTCACACTGGCTGTGGAGCCGAGGGGAGGAAGAGGAGAAGAAGACGAAGAGGGACAGCAGGGATTATTTATTGATTACTGCCTCTCAAATCATGGACTTCATCACTCTGCCAGACTTCTCTATCTGTGTTTAAACAACGTCACCTTTGAGCTTTCACACAGAGGTTTCTCTTGGAAAAGGTCCATGTCCACTGTTCAAACATCATTTTGGATGGTTCCTCAGTGTTCACCTGATATTTGGTGACTTCTACATGATATATTATGCATTATGCACATAGTGAGAGATTGTTTAGTGATAAAAATACAGCTATTAAATTATTTTAAGCAAACTTAAGACCTATCTTTTTGATCTGGCTTTCAATTTAACTCTATTTTATTTATTCATCTGTCTTTTATTTAATGTTTTAGCTTGTTTTACTACTTGGACTATAGTTGTTTTTTATTTTATTTTATTTCCTGATTGTTTTCCACCTTTTATGTTTGCTTTTACTATTTTATTTTATTTTATTTTAATTTTTTATTTTAATACCCCCTCTCATTTCTGGTTATATCCACTTATTTTATTTATTCATCTGTTTTTTATTTTTTATTTTAGCCAGTTTTACTACTTGAACTTTTTTTTAAATTATATTTTATTTCCTGATTGTTTTCCTCTTCATAACCTAACTTATATGTTTGGTTTTACTATTTTATATTAATTTAATCTTAGTTTTGTCTTTTAATACCCCCTCCTCACATTTCTGGTTTAACACACTTTATTTCATTGTGACTTTATTTCCTTTTTTTATTATTATTTCTTTATTTTATTGTATTCATCTTTTATTTATAAAAAGCAGAACGAACAGTCTAAAAGAAACAGCTTCTTTCCGTGGGCTAATTTAGGACACTCAACACCAACATGAACCATTAACATGTCTTCTGCTCTCTCTTTTATTCTTATTTTTCTTCTTTTAAATCTGTGTTTTTGTCTGTAATGCACTGTCAGTTAGGGCACTCCCAGTTTCATTGTATAGGTGACTTTACAATGATAATAAAGGCTCTTACATCTTTATTCCACCTCTGGTGTTTCCTCACTGCAGATTCATGAGAGCGTTTCCTCAGTTCCTGTTTTTATTGAGTCATATTTTTGTTTGGTGGTTGTTTTTTTTAATATGTAAAGCACTTTGTGTTACATAATCATGCATGAAAGTGCTATACAAATAAAGTTTGATTGATTGATTGATTGAAGCTGTCTTGTTAAAAGGTTGTAATTTCAATTTTATGTGTTTGCATTTCTTAACATAGAAACACACGTCATGTTTTCTTTGTTTCCTTCCCACTTACTTTTAATCAGCTGTAAATGTGAGTGTTTGATCCTGATCGTGGTGCAGTGTCAGTATGTTGAATTTGATACTAAAACACGCAGAGCTGGAGGCACTTCTCATAACTTGTTCATACACGACGCGAGTCGACAGAAGCCATATTTTATTTTTTCAGAGCGGTGTTAAATCTGTCTCCTCCGCAGGCCGCAGAGTATTATTTAAAGTTATACTTGACAAATGTGATCGGCTGCTAAAACAGTTTGAGTATCCTGGGAACGTTAGAAAAGATTAACATACCAAATAGCAGCTGAACATTGTCCAGCCTTGTAGGAAAGTTGTTGTCACAAAGCCAAAACAACACAAGAGTTTTAGTTCATGTTGACCAGAATAAACTGCAGCCGACAGGTGAAACTGTTTGTTATTCTGCGTGGTGATGCAACTCTTAAACTTTTCAACACTTCCTCAGACAGACAGGACGATTGCTGTCGACACCATCTGTCTCTGTGAGCTTCACTTTTACGAGTCACCAGAACACATGAAGCTAAACCCGACGTGTGGCTGATAAATGACAGCAAAGTTAATACTACAAACATTGAAGCAGTTTTTAAAAAGCTATTCTTAATATAAGTAAGTCTCCTGTTATAGTTTCCTCTTTAGTAAACAGACTACAGAACAAGAGAATAACTTCTAATAAATTATACAGCTTGGACCCAAAAATGTATTTAACACATAGTTAAAAATCTAAAGACTTTTTCGTATGTAAAACGGTCGATAAACTGTTTTGAGCGTCAGACAACCCCCCCGCAAAATTACTAGTTGTATTTTACATGATTTTATATATATTGTTTTTATTCAATTTTTAGGCTACTTTTAATATTTTAAAATGAGTTATCTTTATATTCCATCTTTTATTACATTCATGTTTTTATTTCTTTCCTTTTTGTTCTTTTTTAACATTGTTTTATGCTCCTTTTTTCCCCTTTTTCTTTTAATGTAAAGCACTTTTAGATGCATTTATTGTATGAAAGGTGCTATACAAAAGTTATTATTATTACTACTATTATTATTAGTAGTAGCAGTATTACTTGTTTCACTATCAGAATTTGATCCATTTGGTCTGATAAACATTTAGACACACGATTAGGCCACATTATTTTATCAGACGTTAGCTGCTCGACTGATGGAGTCTGAGTCTCTGGTCTGCATACTTTCCTCACAGAGCATGCTCAGTGTACATTTATCCGGCCAGCGTGGGAACGTCAAACCTGACAGCAGATTAAAACGTCTGTATGCTGTGAAATACACAGAGAGAGATTTATCTGGCGGTGATAGGCTTAATCTCATTGTGTCAACTTGTTTGGAAAAGGCTTGAATGTAACCGATGTTCATTTATGTGTAAAAGTTCCACACTGCAGGTCAAAGTATGAAATGACACAGTAGTGTGGAGGGGATTGATTCATCTCGTTGGCTTCACCACTAATATCCGTTATACCGGCATATAAAGAAACATTAACAAGCAACCATGATAAAAAATGTTTGCCTCCAAGCATTTCAACAAGGACCACACAATAAATTTAAGGAACACCGTATCTGTTTTGGAAATAAGCCAAATAAAACTAAACAGAAAAAGGAAACACTCCATGTTAGCTGCTTGGTAGGAGAAAAAAAAAAAAAGTTTCTCCTCAAAACGATAAGTAGATATCTGATCAGATTCCTTAAAAAGCCACAAAAAAAGTTATCTCTATAGAATACGGGTTTGATTTAGTAAGATCAATTATTGTTTGTATCGTTTGATAAAAAATTGAAACGTTACGTTAATTTTAAAAAGTCAAAAATGCTGTGAAACATTTTAAATGGTCGAGGGGACGTCTTCAATCATCTTGTTTTTTCCAAAATCCAAAAGATACTCAGTTTAGGAAAAGACAGAAGAAGTAAAATCCTCACATTTGAGAAGCTGAAACCAATAAATGTTTGATAGTTTTGCTTTTTAAAAATTACTTAAATGAATTACTGCTTAACAAAATTATCTATTAACCAATCAATTACCCCACAATGTTTTTCAACTCTTACAAATTACATCTTATGAGCTACAAGTCCAACTAGATCACTTCTACTGAAAGACCAGACTTAATAAATACTGTGTGCACACCCTCTCACTCTCTCTCCTGACTTCAATTTAGACCTCCAGTGACAGAGCTGAAAATAGGCGGCTGGAATCTGTAGCCGACACACACACACACACACACACACACACACACACACACACACACACACACAGTAACACTCACCTTTCAAGGAAACGCATGCTGCTGCAGTAATATGTTCACATGCTGACTGATAAAAAAACCTTCTTTCTACTCGCCAGTAGCAGCAAACCCGCCTCTTCTGGATGTGATGGCAGGAGTCGAGGCTTTAGTCAGCTGGTGCTCTGACACCGACACACACACACACACACACACACACACACACATACATACACACACACATGCACGCACACACACACACGCACGCACCGCGATTAACACACTCTCCCTCTCTGCCTTCTCTCCAGCTTCACCCTCTCTCAGACACGCACTGGAACCTGTAAATACTCCGCCTGGTTCTTCGTGTCAGCATCGCTTTTAAAAAAGCACTCCAAGTTAAACTTTCAGTAAAAATAGTCTCTCTGCTTACATCCCATCAAAGTTCATGTCCCTATTTAGTCATATTTTAAAAGGATAGTGTTATTATAGGTTTAAGAGTGGTGATTTTAATTATATTGTATTTTTATTAATGCCTTGTACTTCTTTAACTTCTAACTTAGGTGGCAAATTTAGTCGACTGTAGTGAATTAATGTTAATGCTGTGTGTTGGATGAACTACAAAATGAAAAGTGGTTGAAAAATGGTATGAAAACACAACTCTCTCTCATTTTCTGTGCCTTTCTGACTAGAGTACCATGGCTTTATCTCATTATGTCAGACTCATTATCAGGCTTTTTAGGCAAATAACTGGGTTTGCTCATCCAAGGATTTTGCCTTGGTGTTGTGGTGCATAATAATCAAAATATAACCCGAGAGAATTGAATACCTTTGAAGTACCTTTACAAAGTAAGATTTTTAAAAAAGTACAAGTCGAGTAATCTTATATAATATAAAATAGAAATAAAAATATATGTCAAATATATTCTACTCTGAGCTGTTAAGAGTTTAAAATGAAGATGAATATATATTAACCAGGAATGTGTAAATGATCATCATGTAAGCGTGAAGAGCAGCTACAACGATAAGTCGATTAGCTGCCAGATATCAACCACTACTGTGATAATCGCTTAATCATTAGTGAGGAACTTTTACATATAAATGAACGTCTGTTACATTCAAGCTCTTGGCTGTATTTCACAGCATACAGAGTTTTAAAATCAGGTGTCAGGTTCAACGTTCCCACCGGCCGAGCCGTCTACTTTCTGGTTAGCTCTCTGCTAACTTGGGGATAAAATAATATGATTTGGAGCGACTCGTAGCCAAGTTACAGCACATCCAACATTTTACAGCCACAACAGCAGCAACGCAATAGGCAATGGTGGTGACTATGACGTAAGCATGAGTAAACACTGTTTTTGTAATTATTCTCACTGCCAGAGGATAAGAAACTTGATGTCTAAATTCTCTGGTTGCAGCTTAATCAAATTTAAATATGTTCTTTTTCTACAATAGTAATATCTGAATATCTTTTGATTGTGGATCGATGGAGACAAAACAAAAACATCAAAAGCCATCGCTTTAGGCTTTGGGAGACAGTGATAGACATTTTTCACCATTTTCTGACATACAAGCCAAACAACTAATTTATTAATCGATAAAGAAATGAATTGTTAGTTGCAGCCCTACAAATGTGCAAATAATAATAATACAGAATTGTGTAACAGAAATGATTCACAGATCAGTAAACACAATTTTACGATAATGTAACGTCAGCATGTAGCAAAACAATATGTACGTTGTGTATAATTTATAGAAAATTCGATAATTTCTTCTGATTATTCAAACTTAACATTCTTCTAGTTGATTGTTATATTTGTGATTAGATAAAACTAAGATACCAAAAACTATCCACAATTTGAGAGAAGGAAAAAAAAGGAAAAAGACTCAAATTAAACTGATATAAATGAGCTCATTGTTGTGTTTTTTGTTTTTTTTCCTTTTGTTGTCGGTGCTAGCTTCCCATCTCTAAAGCTTCATTGTGGAGTCCTGCTGCAGTATCTGGGTGCAGCATATTCCTGACACTGAACGAACACACACACACACACACACACACAGAGCCACACACACACAACGCACAATGCCAGAGCTGAGTCCGCCAGGCTGCCTTTCCTCCTGCCAACAGTGTCTTATTCCTTCACACTCACACTCAGATATAAAAGAGAATCACAGAGCTGTGTCCTGTCTGCGTAACAGCGTTCCTGCGCCGTGTTGCTATTCAGATTTGAAGCCATTACCGTGCCGTGCATTACTGATACCAGAACAACAGCTCTGCTATCAGCGCCGCTCTCCACTGGCTGCCTGGTTGACCGAACGATTAGCTCTTTGGTTCGTCTTTTATCACAAAACTAAAATACCCTCCAGTGTTAAAGCAGGCAGATTTGAGAGGTCAGTGAATGATGCTGTATTAAAACCAAACTAACTGGTTCGCTCCCTGGATTATTAAAGTCTGACAGTGTTGCTGCTCAGATTTTAAAATCAGATTTAAAGCTTTTTAAGACTTTTTCAAGACCTTTCCACAGCTAAATAAATGCACATTACAGGGTATCTGCACATTTTAGCCGAATTTTTCCTAATGTGACCCACAGTATACAAAAATGGAAATAAAATGCATCATTTTTTTGTAACATAAATAACAATCAAATTGAATGCCTTTACATGTTTTAGACCTTGATATCAAAACCTAAATTTAAGACATTTTAAGATATTTTAAGGATCAGCAGGGGACCCTGGTCTGAGTATGGCTTGCTTATATTTCCTATTAAAAAATTCAATATTTTCATGTAAGCTGTATTTATTGACAGATATTAACTGTATAAAACACAACTTGCTATTCTTGTTTTGAAGCAATAAGCATATCTGTTCATAATCAGTAAGTTTGTGCCTGTAGTATAGCAGTAACACTAAAAAATGTGAGGCGAGTGAAGAGTCTATTTTCTGTTTTCGGAGTATATCCGGCCTCACCTGAAACCTGCAGCGACTCATCATAGTGACTCATCTACTGTAGGGAGTGTGTGTCCTCATTACAACACAACAAATAGACTGGCACTAACTTTACTCCGCACAAACAACACCTGATGTGTGTCTGGTGAAACATCCCGGAAAGGCAATAAATAAATAAATAAATAAATAATAGTGACATTTATGTGACACCGGGTCAAGTTTTTCCTGAGGGTGATTTGAGTGAAAAGGACATGTTGTTACCAAAAATCAGACGGTTTATCCTCCCAACATTCAACTGTTGGCATGTTAACGTGCTATGTCGGAGCTTGTAATGCTAATGTGTGTTTACATATTTCATTGCACGTTCCAGTTAACAAACAAATGGAGCAACCAGCCAACATTTCTATCCCTGAAGCCACACATACAAGAGGAAGAAGGGAGTGGGGGCTAAAATATTTTCCAATCTATGAGGCATTAAAACATGCCAACAATTTGTTTGTCAGAAATAAGAAAAAAAGTAGTTTTAACAAATGAGAACCAACATGTAATTAAAAATCACTGAAGTCCATGTTAGTAAAATAGGTCTGTTATTGACTTATCGTACAATAACGTAAATATCAACATCATCATGTCTATATATCAACTTGTCATTAGGTCATTATATGGGCAGAATCAAATATCACGATATGTTTGACCAAATACCTCGATATCGATATTTTGACAATATTGTATGGGATGACTATCGGTGCTTCACAAAATATTTACACAATGAGATATTCCCCATATTACGATATTCAAAATCTAAGACGATATATATAAAATATCACAAATTGATTATTAGCCAGCCCTACTTATCATAAGATACATGGACATAACCTTGATCATTTTTTAGACCTCAGCATTGCCACACTTCACATTAGCAGCTAAGAGGCTATTCATGTCACATTGGTTAAGCGAGTAGTGTCCTCCATTCCTCACTGTGCACATCCTGAGTGGAGAATGCAGAAGAATTAAAAGGTAAATAACTCTGTCCCCAACCATAATGACAGTCTGTGTTTTTACAGAGGTCAAGTTTCCACTCTCCAATCCCACCCCCTTGCTTTTTTATACTATTATATCAGTGGTATAAAATGATCTTCAATGAAGATAATATTGTTTATCGCGACAATATGTCATCCAACAAGTTAGTTATCATGACAGGTCTATAGTAAAATCCTGGGGATGGATGTTATGGCTCTGTGCATGCAGACCCAAACAATTACTGTCAAACTAATTAAGTAATCCACTTACTCTAATGTACGGAAAGATAATTTTAAAGCGCGACTTAGCTGTAGCGTACTACAAGGATGTATGTTAGCCAGCTTAGCCAAGGTAGCCCGGTACTGTTGCTGCTATCAGAGTGATAAACCAAACACCTGTTACACGACTGAAGCTGCATCCAACTTTGAGCATCATCCAGTCCGTCCAAATTAGGTAAAACAATGAGAAAGTTATGATTAGGAACCCTGGTACGGTATATCCAGACTAATTTAGGAAAAACGCTGCGAAAATAAGCCTAAATATATATAACGCTGCTCACTTTGTCTTCGCTAATCGGCTGGACTTCCCCCTTAAGAGCAGTATGGGTAGTCTACAGACTCTTTCCCAGTTTTCTCTGGTCATAAGGCAGCAATTTAAGGAATATTTGTGCATTACTGCTACATATGTGACCTAGTTTAAAGAAATCATCTTATTCACAGTTTTTTTCCCTATAAGTAATTGTAAATCAATTATATGAATTATGTAGTGGCACATTTTAGCCTTAAACATCACCTGTATAAAGTGAATATCATACTTTTGAGACATGTATGAACTATGAAGGTGTCTATGTCTCCTCGATTGAGTTTCTGTTTGGCCTTCAACTTTTGAGATGTGTGCTCGGCTGACCGAAGGATTTCAAAACACTACAAATCACAGTTTTACTTTACTTCTAATTGTGTTGGATATTTTCAAAAGGTTCAATACTAGCAGACGGCAGCTTTGGTCTTCATTAACAGCCACATACTTTCAAAATTGGGAAAATCTGATTATAACACATTCCAAATGAACAGCAGCCAGACATAAAAATATAAATATAAAATGACATGGTTTGTTTTCAGCTGGAAGGAGGAAGAGTATATATTTACTCTGCGGTGCCCAGCACAGGTTCGTACTTGCTGACTGGTTGTTACACCTGTTTAAATCATGAGGCTTCAAGCTTGATAACACTCATAAACCTTTCACTCATAGTTCAATTACAGCCCCCCCCCCCCCCCCCCCCCTCCTCCTGCATTCTTTCCACTTCTTAACTCTTAAATCCTCCACAAAAGGCTGACCGAACATGACCAAGTGTTGCAGATGCTGATGTGGAGGTGGAGGTATTGTATGGGGGCATATATACAGGGAAAACATGTAGGACAAAAGAAGACAAATTTAGCTCTAACATCACATCACACAGAGCTGCGAAACAACAGCAGTATGAACACCAGCTGGCAGAGTATTAAAGAAGCAGGAAGGCAGACGATTCATTTTACCCTCCAACAAGCAGAGACTAACCTTTTCGTATATATGGGTCAATGATGTGATGTAACCCAGTGTCAATTGGTGTTACCTTTTTTTTTTCTCCATATAAATCTGATTATATAAAGAAAAATAAACAGGAACTAAAATGTGGAATAAATATAATCCACTTTTGCAATGAAACACTATGGTTTTTAACAACTTTTACATAATTTGTCAAAACTTATTTAGAAAAAAAATTGTGGTTTTTAAGATATTGTCCTTCCCAATATTGACAAAATGCATTAAAATATAAATGTAGAAATACTCCAACACTTTTTCTTTTCATTTGATGTTTTAAAATAGTCATTATTTCTTATAAATGGCCCTTAAATACACTGTAGGTGGATGAAATATTTAATATTTATCATTCTTTTGTGGTTACACCATTTGACATTTACAGGAGCATTCAGTCTTACTTTTGATTAAAAAAGGGTCAAATGTCATTTCAAATTACATAAATATATAATGTACATTTTAACAAACCTGATGCTGCTTTTAAAACCATTTAATTTTTTAAGATATTTTTGAATTGCTCATCTTGCCAACCCTTATTTGCCACTGACCCATTTACAAACTCAACCTCATGCTTCACCAAACCCAGAATCTGACTAGCAGCTTTTATTAATTGATATTCTTTTAACTTTTTCATGTAACATTAACTAAAACTGACTGTAGCTTCCACACCAGAGATCTGCTGCCTTTACAGATTAGCGTCCAGCGTGACGTGTTACAACTACATCCTTGAGAAAGATAAACCTGGGTCTGATCTGGTCAACTGGCACGTGTTGAGGTCCAGCGTACACACACTCAGAGGATCAGTGAATGAATGGATGGATGGATGGATAGATGAATGAGAGGCTGGCTGGATAGCTCTATGTGATACAGATGCATTACAGAGACCTCCGCTGTGACTCCTAAAGCTGGTTTAATCTGCTACGTATCTGTCCGAGCACACCACTGAATGACTGATGGGTTGTATAGGGGTCAGTGTCAAATAAGGGTTGGCAAGATGAGCAATTCAAATATATCTTTAGAGAAAATGCATTAAAGGCAGCATCAGGTTTGTTAAAATGTATATTCTGTATTTTTGTTGGTTGCACCATTTTTTAATCAAAAGTAAGACTGAATGCTCCTGAAAATGTCAAACGGTGTAACCACAGAAAAATGATAAATATTACATGTTTTATCCACCTACAGTGTATTTAAGTGGACTTATACTAATAATTACTTCATTTTTAACAAACTGAAATAGTTCTTGATGATTTCCCAGATTCAATTCAATATTTAGAGCAATTGTATTCCATTACCTTTATTTTATATAAAAGTTTTTATGGTTACACCACTAAGACATTTTTGCCATAATCCTCTAATATATTCTCTCAAAATGGATTAAAAGCACATTTTATGCTGGGTCCACAAAGGAGAAGAATGAGTGCAAGTTATTCGTCTGTTATTTTCACATTTTAACCCCTTTAAATTTGACTAAACTACATGGACACAAAAAACATCATTGACCCTTTGAGGTATTTCAGTTGGCCGCCATGTCTCAAGTGTAAGGACGCTTCTTAGCTCTTACTTCAAGGTGGGATGTGGACATTTCCCAAGTTACAATACTACTGGTCTGGTATGCAAATCAGACATGTTTGACTGGTCATAACAGGAAAAGGTGTAACTGATGATGAGTTAGATCTAGTATGTGTACATGTGAGCAGTCATGCACAACACCTTGGCCTCTTAAGACTGGTAAACCTAAAAGAAATGAAGCCTTTATGCATGTTAACATTTCCAAATACAGTTTTCCTGCTATGACATGTCAACTTTCTGCTTTAATAAAACAATCTCTCAGGGCTGGGTTTCATTTTAAAAAGGTGAGTTTCTGAGCAGATAGACTGAAAAAGACCATTTTCTTTCTAAATGATTGTTAATGTTTTTTCCCCATTCATCAAAGCTCTCAATTGGTAAAGTACAACTCTTCTATATTTTTCTTTATTGAAGAGCAAAACCACCTCGCAATTCTTTTCAACTTCTTTACTCTTATCTGTGGCTTTCAGCTCCAAGCCCATTGATTCATACTGAAGACATAGATCTTTAAAAAGCAGCTCACAAATATAGTTGTTTTCTAAAACAGCTGGGCACTAGCGCTGCAACTAACTTTTTTTTCCTATCAATTCATTTCTTTTCTTGATTAATCTATTAGTTGTTTGGTCCATAAAACATCAGAAAAATTGTGAAAAATGGAGGTCAATGTTTCCCACATTACAGGGCGACATCTTCAAATGTTTGGTTTTGTCCTGATTAGGGTTGGGTATCGGTACTCGATACCTTTTAAAAAGATATCAACCAAAATAAATCGATGCCAAGTAGAATAGAAACGTCTCCCATCAAACGATACCTGCAATAGATGAGGAGGAGTGGTAGCAGTTTATGCAATTTAATGCTTTTATTCACATGATGGGTATCAAATGAAGTACTCCATTGGTATCAGTATCACTTTAAGGGTACTTGGATCGGTGCCGGTATCGTAATTTTGTATATGATACCCAGGCCTAGTCCTGAGCAGCAGTCCACAACCTAAAGATATCCAGTTTAATAAAATGAGGACAAAAGAAACCAGAAGATATTCACATTTTTAGAAGCTGGAATCTGAGATTCTGGATATTTTATTCTTTTAAAAAATGACTCAAAATGATTATAAAACTAGTCTATGATTGCTTGAATCACTGGAGTCATTGCAGCTCTGCTCGGCGCTGTAGTTATAAAGATTAGATGCTAAGATTAGTTTTTATTGTGTCCCTGAGGAGAAATTTGTCCTGGGCAACTGAGAGAACACAGACAGACTCTCCATATGCACACAATCCGTATAAATGTACTATCAAACTACAGCTAACATTCAATATCACACACAGATCCATTTGCACCACAAAATACGTCCCCAGCCTCAAATGGCAGTTTGGTAACATGTATCTTCTACCCAAAGGCATCAGCTCATACTCTTTGTGAAGGATGTGTTTTGTTTTTTGGTCACGGGTGATTTTAAGACCTTCTCACCGTCTCCTCAAATGTCTCCTGGAGGTCAGATTAGTTTAACGGACAGGTTTGCGATGTCATAAAGAGTAACAGATTCAATAGCTCCCCTGTAAGAACAAAACCAAAAGCTTATATCCACTCCACAGACTCTGAGCCAGACACTGACTGTGAACGCACTCCGCTCAATGAGCCTTGGTGTAACTGAGAATCAAAGTGAATACCTGAGTACTTGTATGTTGTTAGCTGCTCAACTCTCTCTCTCTCTCTCACACCGTTGATTAAAACTTGAGATGTGATCACCAACAGACCTGAGATCAAAGTCCATTTCTTTCGGGGGGTTTTTGGGGGGGGGGTTGTGTTTCATATCAGATTTTGCTTTTCCCACCACTGCCTTATACACAGTAATGTCTGAATCTGTCAGAAAAGCTTGATAATGTAGTTTTTTGTGTGGTTTTCATCACTTCAAAGGACTCATATGTCTGAGAGAGTTCGAGTTGACTTTCACCTGCTGTTGTCTTCCTGTGAGAAATGTATCTCAGTGCTTTAAAACCAGTTAAATGCTTTTATTTCTGATAAAAGGCTATTCAAAATCTGTGGGCCTTTAACTGGAAAAAGAGGACTGACTGAATATTATCAATTTTGCTAACTGCTGCCCTCAGAGAAGTTCCTTTTTCTATTTTACAATCATTTAACTCACTAGTTAAATGACTAGTGAGTTAAATGGCCTTGCCTCACTAGTTCTGGGGCAAGGCCATTCACAAAGACTCAAAATATTCTCAAAACTTACTAAATTGTACTTTTTCTGCATATTGTGCAACAGTGTTATTCACTGATGTAATTTTGATCATTTTAATAGGTTTTAATCAGTGTTTCTGGCAGTCAGCAGCAACAAAGTACAGATGTTTGATACTCAGCTCTGATTATAATCAGGTTGGACATGTGCAGCCTGATTTCCCCCCCCCCCCCCCCCCCCCCCCCACACACACACCCTCACACCCCTGACATGTTTGGGGGCCATTTTGAAGGATGAGTACTTTGCATTCAACAGCTCCATGTAAAAAATTCACCGGCCCCAAAACAAACTTAAGACTGTGGAAAAACAACTTGCACTACAATACCGTATAGTTATATACAGTAACTTAATGATAAACTATGAATGGAAAATGTGTATTAATTGAGTCTAATTGACAAAAAAACGATTATCTATGTACATTAATCACCACATCTTTGATCACATTTAAGTCTGAGTGAGGTTTTTAACCACCAATTCAACCCCAATGTCAGGCTGTTAGTCTGAGAAACCCTCCGACTGGTCCTCTGGTAGGAATGCGAGATGCCTGATTGGCCGTCTGCTCGTCTGAATCTCTCAAGCTTCTCAAACTGAGGTCCCAGGACCTCCGGGGTTAAGCGAGAGAAGCAGCTGGGTCTGATCTGACCTTTCAACGATGGCTGCTGCTTAAATAAGAACACGCTTCATTATTTTTTATTTCATTTATTTATTTATTTCCTCCTAAGAGCCCTTCGGATATTCATCACACCAGCTGTGTTCATGTCAATTAGTTCATCCCTCGCTCACAGTAGTCAGTGTCAAGGCAACGGTCCCAGCAGGAGTCCCTGACATCAGCAGGCTACAGAACATAACATGTGATCACAGCGTTACATTTCTCCTTCCTTAAAATCCCATTTATGCTACAAGATAATAAAAACTGACTCAACAACACCTCAGTGTGTTCAGAGATCTAATAATCAGGTTTTGTGTGTAGTATAAAGGATCTTTGTGAGTCTCTTCCAGTCAGAGGACACGTTAACTGTATATTTTCTGTCACTGAAGGACAGATTACCCTTAAGATGATCAACCGTAGCTTTAAGTTATTCACACTCCTGTCCAGTTGGTGGTGAGTATGCATATTAATAAGCAATTATCGAGTCTTGTCTTTAGTTTCACGTGCATGACCTCGTTGTTAAGGTGACTTTAGCCGTCACTTACATACTATAGCAAATTGTCACGGCAGCTGAGTTACTGAAGTTTCTTTAATAAGCCCGATAACTGTGACGGCAAGGTGAAAAAAGAGGAAAAATCTGAAGGCCGTCCATCATTTTGATAGATTACACTGGAGGGTGATAAACCATAACTTTGATTTATTCACACTTATTCACATTTAGCCTTCGCTACATTAATATAGCAGCATGTCATGGCAGCTGAGGGACCAAGGTTTCTATAAAAGCCAAATAATTGGGAGCACACTGTAGCCAAGTAGTTACAACACATGCCACATACCCGAAATGTCCCTGTCTTCAAATCTGGCAAGGGACATTTGTTACATGTCATACACATATCTCTCTCTCTCGCCTCTTATTTCCTGTCCAGCCTCTCTGCCACTGGCTGTCTTATAATAAAGGCACAAACAAAGTCCAATCATTGTGACATCATTGATTAAAAAAAAGGTGAAAAAAGAGGAACTGATGCAGCAGAGGATGCAAACAACAGCTGATAACGTGTGACCAGAGAGAACTTGATTAAACGGGTCAGATGAAGCGGAGACTAAATTCAGCGAGGCGTCACTTGACAGCAACTTCTGTGACATCACGCTCAACGCAGGCAGACGTACAAACCTTTTCAATTTTGCACACCGAGTACATCGCGGAGGAAACTAAACCTATCAAAATAAAAGATTCACTTTGGAGCATGTTGGCATCATTGCTGACCTCCACACTGAAATTAACGCATCCGGGTGTTAAAAGCATTCGACAGACCATTTAAATTATTCATAACACAATATGCTTTTTTTTTTCCTCTATTGAAACTATCATGTTTACACTTTTTATTGCACTTTATTGATTTTAGTCATGTATGGTGCCATTTATTCATTTATTTATTTAGTATTGCAAATTTCTTAACTTTTATTGCCTATTTTCTAGAGATGCTGTGCTGTCTTGTTCTTGTTACAATGACAAATAAAGTACTTTCAATTTTGAAATACTTAAAATATATATTAAAAAATGTATTTAATGAACTGGAATGACTGGTTGCTTGTATATTGTGTTCAATAAAGAAGAAGAAAAAAAAGATCTACAGACTGGACCACTATGGGTTTACAGAGAGGTGCAGCTGTGCCAATTATTAAACAAACAAAAACAAAAATAAATGAAAATAAAAGCTACTAGGTATATCTAAGTGAAAATAAAATGATGGGTGATAGCAGATTATTACAGACAGTGATAAAGTCTAACCAGTCTTACGGTGGGACAGAAGACCCCCCCTCTCTGACTCCGATGTGAAAAACGATCACATCAATAACACGACGATCTGCTGGATCACTGAGCCGACTGATTGGTTCATCAATCACAAGACGCGCCCAAATCAACCACACCTGTTTATCTTCCAGTCTTCACTATCTTAACTCACACAGACAAGACTGAGAAGCATCAAAGCCATCACAAAATATAAAATTAACCACATAAAATAATACAAATATAATTCTTTTTTTTTACCTTATTCGACTTTCAGTTTGCTTAACGAGCAGCAGGACATGCTCTTGGTCACAGTGAGGAAGAGTTTCAGGTGAAAAAACGACAACCTTGCGTCAAACTCTGTTTCAACACTTGCTATCGGAGCAAAAGTGAAACTGTTAACTAACTTTAAAACTGCACACTCATTTGACCAACAATGTTCTTTACTGCAAGAGGAACCTACAGTTGTTGAGGTATTGGTTAGGCAAGCTAGGTCTGTCTGTGTGTGTGTGTGTGTGTGTGTGTGTGTGTCTGTGTGTGTGTGTGTGTGTGTGTGTGTCTGTGTCTGTGTGTGTGTGTGTGTGTGTGTGTGTGTGTGTGTGTGTGTGTGTGTGTGTGTGTGTGTGTGTGTGAAAGAGATAACGACTGGATACTGAGCTGAGTGGTTTCCCTTTCACAGTCACTCTCCAATTTCCATAATTTTAATTGAGTGTATTGTGTATTTTTATGTGTAATATTAATTGTATGCACACACACACCTCTTGTCCTAATTGAACCGAAAGACAAATTACAACCACATTATGTTACTTTTACACTGTGAGAAGTGTAAAAAAGAAAACATGGTTTTAGTCAGGTTATGTTACAGCCAAGCATGTGTGTGTGTGTACATGTGTACTATTATCATAATTTTTGGTCTAATTTCTGGCTAATAAATCATTTTTAACTATAACATCTGGTTTTATGTTGCTTCCCATTGGCCTAGCGAGCTCGGTTAATACTAATATACCAAGAGTAAAATCAGATTAATAATGCTGTACTGGCTTAGGCTAACACTCTGTTAATATAAGAGCTGTCACACAGATATATGATAAGGATATTTGATTGTTTAATTATATATCAAACATGACAGTAAAGTTTGAATAATATGACACCAACAGACCTTTTCTCAGCAGATATGTTGACATGCAAATAATATAATTAATAATGGCTGAGTCCTATTTAGTTTGTCCAAATTCATGACTAAGCTGTGGTGTAGTACATGTTGGTTTACTGTAATATTATTATTAGTTTCACTTGTGACGTTAAAATGTCTGCTGTGAAGAAGGGGTCTATTCACCACTTGCTATAAGCCAGTATTAACTGATATGTATTGATTGGGATTTACTTAAAAATGGCAGCATGTGCAACAAAAATCCCCTAATTTTGAGTTGAAATGACTGTTAGAAATAGAAACTTTCTGTCTCACAAAGAGCAGTTAAACAGAAATTGAGGGGGGGTTTGAAAGTCTCCTAGCCAGTTTTAGGTTGTTTGCTAACGTAGCTGCCTAAGATATGCATGAAGAAAATTTAATATTTTACCTTATGATTAAATGCAGGTGTTACAAAAGGGAGTCTTCTTGTTTTTGGGGCCCAAAGAGTTCATAAAATATAATTATTCAACTTCAACTGAGGTCTGTTTTTGTATGATAAAGCTACTTTTAGTCAAGCTCAATTTTAGCTTTAATTTCCTAAACTGCAATGTAACTTTTTATTCTTCTGTTGTTATCTGTCTTTACTCTATTTTAGCTTAATTTAATTTCTAAACTTTTAAAATCGTATTTAGAGTATCTTGTATTTAAATGATGAAGATAAATAAACTTAAGAACTATGAAACGGTGCGTCTATCAACTAAAATCTTGTGCCTGGTTAAAATGTGCAGTAGGTACAACACGTAACTAAAAATAACAACATAAGATTAAACATAAAAAATGGATAAAAATAAGTTTAAAAAAGTGGGAAATTATGCCAGAGCTCCTGACATGTACGCACAACGCTGATGAATTATACTTTATATAACAAAATAAGACTCTGTGCTTGCAATGAATGTGAGGCCCAATGTCCAATAATAAAATAAAACTTTACACAAAACACATAAAATGTACAATACCATTAATTTTGGATCTTTAAATTTAAAATCTGTGAAAATGTCTCTAACAGACAGCGTATATTGCTTTTAGAGCACCTCGTATTTATTACTTCAGCTTAATTTTATTTACAATTTAAAACTTCTAATCATGTTTTAAATATCTGTTTATTTCACCATGTGTTGCTTTTATATTCTGTCTTGATGTATTTTATGTTTTATGTATAAAGCACTTTGAGGTTCATTGTTTTGAGTTTGACTATATTAATCAGCACAGAAAAAATAATAATAAATAATAAATTTTAAAAATACCAGCGTAACCTTTTTCAGAGCCATAAATCAGTGTTAATAAATCAGAACCACTAATAACTGATCCTCTGTTTAATCCATCTCAATACAGGATCTATTGGTGATTTATAAGTGCCAACAAATCAGCCTGTGTGTGTGTGTGTGCATGTTGGTTGGCTTGTGTGTGTGTGTGTGTGTGTGTGTGTGTTTGTGTGTGTGTGTGTGTGTGTGTGTGTGTGTGTATTCCTGAACAGAGGAAAGGATGACGATACTGTCGTTATAAATAGCTTATACTGTGTATGCACACACACACACACAAGCGCACACAGGGTATTTCAAAGTCCCTGCATGCCACATAGCTGGGTAATCCCGTGGCTGTCTCAGCCTGTTTGACCTGTTGTACGGAGAAACTACACACACACACACACACACTGAAACCACGCTACGACAGATGCTACGACGCTCAGATTTGATCCGTCTGCTTTAGATGTCAGACCTGTGGATTTTAAGGAAATAGCAGGTTTGATTCCCAGATAAGGATTAAGTCTGGTCTTACAGCGGACTACGGACATTACTCAAATCAATGGGACCCTTAAACAGGCAACGTGTACCAGGAGATACATACATAGATACATGCTTTATACCTTAATAGGGGCAATGTATCCTGGTGGAGATACAACTCATAAAATCCAAAATATACAAAATATTTTTAAAATTATTTGTGGAAATGTTTAACTTTGGTGCAAATGAGATAACAAGTAACATCATTTTCCACTTCTGCCTGTTTAAGGGTTAAATTTTGTTGTAATCGAGGATTAAATCCAGCCTGCAACTGTTTTCTGATTAAATCAAAATGATGCTCTCTTCATTTAAATAAATAAACAAACAAGAAAAATAATTTTATCTCCCACAATCACCACTTTCTGACTGATTAAAAAAAAATCACTTAGATATATTTCACAGGAGATTAATTGGCGCAGAAACCACTCTGAATTGATTGACAGACACTAAATGAAGCGACTATTTTCGTAACCTGTTCATTGTTTTAATATCAGGGTGAGTTTGTGATTTGTGCTGCAAGTGTTCCTTAAAAAAAGGTAGAAAATTGTTTGGAAGGTGTTTGTGAAATGAAATGGTGAAGATGAAGAAAACATGTCAGATTATATAACAAAATAAGACTATGTTCTTGCTTAAATAGGAACCAAATGTCATATTACAAGATAAAAATTATACCTTTAACTTTTGATCTTTATGTTTAAAATCTGTAAAAAAAAATATATCTCGAACGGGCAGCAGATATTGGTTTTAGAGTATCTTATATTCATTATAATATACATCCTAACCTTCTCTGTTGTTTCAGTGGAGTAGAAACACAAAAAAAGAGCCGGGATTAATACCTAAACCAGCTCTGAAAGGCTCAGAGTTAAATTTACCCGCTGAGTTAGGACACAGAAATGATACGACTCAGGTGTCTCGTTAATTGGACAGACTTTTCTTCCATCAGGTCCGACATTTAGGGTCGAGGGTGGGAACATAAATCCAGAACTGATCCAAACTTTTTATTTTGTTCTGCTTTTTTTTTTAACTCCCCCGCCCTAACTTGAGAAACTCCATGTGTTTTACTACCCATAATCCCTTGAGTTTTGGGAACATTTCCTGTGCTCAATTGGGATTATGTATTACCTTCCAAGTACAGTCAGCGTTGGATTTGTCTACAACACTTGAAGGCAACACTCCAGCGTTTTGACGTATTCCTGCAAACACGCGTTAATGTGGATGCAGCCTTAAACAAACTGAATCAGTTCAGGACTCATCAGAGTTCACACTCAGGACACAGCGTTGCTCCAGGGGTATTATTGTGTAAAAGAGTTGAATGTGTGCTCATGGTAGGACTAGTGGTAACTTAAATACGACTATGAATCATTTTTAAGGTGGACATTTGTGAAGTTACAGCATGCAAGTCTACAGTCGAGGCTCGTCTACTGCAGCATTTTGGGGTAATGGGTCCCATTTATCATATATATCAGGAAGTGTGTGAACATTTGAACTAGGGCTGGACGATATGGAGACAATCAAATTCAGAAGTATCTTTAAAAAATAGTTTTTAAAGCAGCATCAGGTTTGTTAAAGTGTACATTTTGTGGGTTTTTTTGGTTTTAAATGTGTTAAAAGCCGTAGTGTTGCATTGCTAAAAGTGGATTATATTTATTCTACATTTTAGTTCACGTTTATTTTCATGTATATAATCAGATTTTCCTGTTAAAGTACTGGTTACACCAATTGACACTGGGTTGCATCACATCATTGACCCATATATCACAAAGTATGTGAAGATTTACACCAAACTCCTCCAAAAAATCCTGGAGGAAAGCGACTCCTAGTAGGAAAAAGTAATCAAATATCAGCTTTGCCTTTATCGTCTCCTCTTACCTTGCAGGTCTTGTGGTCGAACCAGACGAGGGCATGATTCCTGGACAGGACCTTGCAGTCGAAGGTGGCATTGTTCTGGGCAGGCCGACAGCGAGCCACCGACCTGCCGATCTTGACCGGCTCATCCAGGTACACATGCCGCTCCTGGAATGGATGCGAGTTGGGTCGGCAGGCGAACACAGCCAACGCTGAAGGCATTGATTTTGGCTTGAGAGTGTTACTCCAACCAGACACGAGGGACAAGTCTTCTTGATCCAGAGTGGCAGGCTTATGTTTCAATCCTCCCAAAAAAAATTATAATCTACAATATCTAATGCCTGTGTGTAGGCAGGCAGGGTTGTTATTAGTCTTCCAAAAGCTTCTAGGCACTAACTAATAAACATTGTCCACTGCACCACTTTCTTTCCCACTTTTCGATTCAACAAGACTTTCCTGTGTTTGGAAAAAAATGAAAATAAAAAACAAACTGACAGGTGTAAAAAAAAAGACAAGACATTCCCCTTCGCTTGCTTGTCCACCAAAAAAACTACATAACGACACTTATATCTGACAGCAGGCACTATGTACAGACCAAGGTGCCGTGTGTCAAGACATACATGACTGAGTATAGCTGGGACAGTCTGGCAAACAGCCCCCCACGTCCATCAAACTACTCCAGCTCTGTGGAGCAAAAAAAAGGGAAAGGGGGAGCTCAATCAGCCACCAGACTTATATATCTTTAGCCCCCTTACCACCACCTCTACCACCAATAATCTCCTAAAGATAGCAACTGGTTCACGTCAAATAATCAGTCACTACTGCTCAATTCAGATTAGTTACCAATCCAGGAAACTATCAATAATGCTGACTTATCAAAAGCAAATTGAAGCACGCTTTTCTTTGCTTCTTTGCAGTGTTTAATAGTCTTGTCTTGCCTTGCAGTCAATCCTGCACAGACACACATTTGGTGTTTCTTAATAACATGTCACCTGTAATTAACATAGTCATCATTTCATATAGCCATAATAATAATCTGAGTGACCTTGTTGCCCCCCTGATACATGGGGGGAAACCTTCTGCTTTAGCTACCTGACGTTTCACCACCACTCCCCTCTGCAGAGAGAGAAGAACACCTATAAGACCTAAAAGAGAAACACCCCTGAGTTACAACACATGCATGGTCAAATACACTAAATCTCCTCCTATCTCCTCTCTTCACTTTGTCTATGTTAACTACTTAATACAGAGGCTTCACACTCAAAAAAACACTCAGCCGGGATGAACTGTGAGGCAGGGATTAGCAGGTTCTTCTTGTGCAACTAAAATGCTAATTGGCTAGCTCGTTAGCTCGCTAAGCTAAGCGCTAACCAGCCTGGCCAACGCTTTCTGGCGCTGTACCAAAGCTAAGCTAAAGCTAAAGCTAAGCTAGGCTAGGCTAGTGAGTGCTCACAAACTTATCACCCAGGTCTTTAAATGTTTTCTCAGTTCGCTTATCGAGTGGGAACAAAATGCCATACCTGTCTCCTTGGAGATAATAAAAAGCAGTAAAGCAAAATCCTCTTTTTGTGTGTATGTTTCTTTACAACGGAGCCCTACTACTAGCAGCGGACGTTAGCATTGAAGACGCTGCTTTCACTGACTTAGCCTTAGCCTTAGCATTAGCAGCTAGGCTAGCCGGGCTAACTTGACAGTCAGAGTCAGTATCAAGGGGAGTTTCTTTGGGCTGCTGCGGGGTTCCTCACGCATCACATCAGTCCGTTTATCTTCCAGGAGATAAAAGAAAAGAAATAAAAAACAATCCTCGGTACAGGCTCACGTTGTTGTTGTTGTCTATATCACAGTCCTGGTTGTGGGGAGGGGTTTGGAGTTATAGCCGTCGCCTTTCAGCAGTTTTCTGGGAGGAATCTAGAAGAAGTTGTCCTCCTCCGCAAGTCCTGGCCGCCATACTGTAACTAGAGAGCAGTCAGAGCAGTCAGAGCACATAGAGAGGGAGGGAGAGAGAGAGGAGGGAGAGAGGGAGGGGGGAGGGAGGGGTTCACTGCCAGAGTCACATCCACTCACCGCTGATCTCATTACATCTGACTAACAATACACTGTTATATTTTAGGTCTAACATGTATGCAGTAAATAGTTTTTAGTCACATGCAACATAAGGCAACCCGATAATATACTTATAACATGCGTAAATAATATAGTCAATAAAGTTTAAAAAAAAATGTACATATGATTTAATATATTGTCCTAAAAAAACATCTTATAAACTTTGTCATAATAATATTGAATCAATGTTCAATCACAAATGTGCTTAATCTAGTAATAACTGCAAGGTTAATTACTTAAAGTTGGTTGAAATTATTATGTATATATGTATGCAATAAATAGTTTTTTAGTCACATGCAATATAAGGCAAACAGATAATACACTTATAACATGCGTAAATAATATAGTCAAACAAGTTAAAAAAAATAATTACATATGATTGAATACATGTGTTGATATTGTCTGCAGCTACTAATCAACAATATACATCATCTCTCCCCTCCCAAAAAAAACAAAAACAAAATAAAATAAAAAACACCTTATAAACTTTGTCATAATAATAATGACTCAATATTCAATCAGAAATTTGCTTAATCTAGTAGTAACTGCAAGGGTAATCATTTAAAGTTGGTTGAAATTAGTATTATATATGCAATAAATATTTTTTTAATCAAGTAAAGTGCAACATAAGGCAACCCGATAATATACTTATAACATGTGTAAATAATATAGTCAATAGAGTAAAACATGTACATATGATTTAATATATATTTTTTGCAGCCACTAATCAACAATAAACATCATCACTCCCCTCCAAAAGAAAAAAACAAAAAACATCTTATAAACTTTGACATAATAATATTTAAAGTTTAAAAAAAAAGTACATATGATTGAATACATGCGTTGATATTGTCTGCAGCTACTGATCAACTAAATACATTTTTTTTTAAACATCTTATAAACTTTGTCATAATAATATTGAATCAATATTCAGTCAGACATGTGCTTAATCTATTAATCTAGTAGTAAGTGCAAGGGTAATTACTTAAAGTTGGTTAAAATGAGTATTATGTATGCAATAAATAGTTTTCTTAGTCAAGTGAAGTGGAGGCTACACATGCAACATAAGGCAACCAAATTATATACTTATAACATGCATAAATAATATAGTCAACAGATTAAAAAAGGTACATATGATTGAATACATGTGTTGATATTGTCTGCAGTCACTAATCAACAATATACATCATCACTCCCCTCCAAAAAAACAAAAAATAAGTCTTATAAGCTTTGTCATAATAATATTGAATCAATATTCAATCAGAAATGTGCCTAATCTATTAATAAATGCAAGGGTAATTACTTAAAGTTGGTTGAAATGAGTATTATGTGTGCAATAAATAGTTTTTTATGGTCTAATCACCAATATATATCATTACTCCCCTCATAAAAAAACAAACAAAAACATTTCTTATCATCTTATACATTTTGTCATAATAATATTGAATCAATATTCATTATGCATCATCTGCATCTTATGCACTTGTTGTGTTTTATTATTGTATTGTGTTGTAATGTTTATTATGTCCTTGTTTTAATCTTTGTATATTTATAACAAGTGACTTTACTGGTCACTACATCTTCTTCTGCTTCTTCCTGTAAAGCACTTTGTGACCCATGTCTGTGAAAAGCGCTATATAAATAAATGTTCTTCTTCTACTTCTTTAATCTATAAATACGTTCTAGGACAATTACTTAAAGTTGGTTGGAATGAGTATTAATATATGCAATCTTTTTTATTTTTTTTAATGGACAATGACACTGATACTGTGCTTACAAATTATACATATTTAACATATTTATTTTAGTTTAAAGATCCCCTTAAGACATGATTTAAACAAGGCTGGATTAATACTGCCAGAGGCCCCTTGGCACTGCTGAAGCTCATCGTCCCCACCACCACCCCACGAGTAATTTATGTTCCTTTTTGTTTTTACTTTCCTTTGGCAGTCGTGCTGGGCTTTTTACCTACTGCTGGCACTGTCCTTTTTCAGCTAGTTGATTATTTTTCTCACACACTCGTTGATACAACCTAAGCACGGTGCATTTTTCTCCCATCATTGAGGGCATTCTACTGAAAGGCCCTTGGGCATTTGACCCAGATTGCCCGTATGGCAGATCTGATGTAATAATAATAATAATAGCTTTATTTGTATAGAACCTCTCATACAATAAATGCAGCTCAAAGTTCTTTCCAACAAAAAGAAATTACATACACCAATTACTTACATTACATTACTACATCATAAAGCAATGTTAAGAAAAAAGAACAGAAAAGAAAGAGTAAAGAAACAAAAACATTAATGTAATATAATATGGAATATGAGAATAAAAATAACAATAAAATAGTACATAGTAAAAGTAGCGAAAAATAGAATAAAAATAATATATAAAACTGAATAAAATACAACTATTAAAAGAGGTGCAGTAGTGAACTGACTCTCCTTATATCTATCGGTAGTTTGTTCCATAGTTTGGGGCGTAAATCCCTGATTTTCTTTCTGCTTCTTCTTTTCTGCTTCTTTCTTCTTCTTTCTCCAATAAACAAGGTCTAATGTGTATGCAATAAATTAATGTTTTCTTAATGTTGACACTGAGACTGTGCTTACAAATTATACATATTTTACATGTTTATTTTAGTTTAAAGATCCCCTCCAGACATGATTTAAGATGTATGTAAATCATCTTTATGGGCCAAGTAGTCTATGTTTACACATACAAGGAATTTGACTCCGGTTTAGTGGCTCTCCAATACGGTTACACAAAATAACAACACAACAATATTCAGAAATAGGCTTACACAGGTGAAACCATGTGAGGAGTGCAAGGTAGCGCTGAGATTAAATGGTAAACAGCTGACATGTTAATTTATATACATATAGTAGGTGGTTATATACAGTAAAACAGACAACTTTGACTAATTGTCTTTCTAAAATCCTTAAAATAGCATCTGCTCATTTTCCCTCATTAAAAATCCATAATCACCAAAAAATATTCAAGATGTCTCCTACTTCACTGTAATGTCCATTCTCAGTGTTTGTGCTCTGATTCCTCATCAAACGTTGCATATTTGACCAGGATTGACTTCCAAAGTATTTCAAACTATGTCACAAATTCTGTTTGTAGGACCTTCCTTTAAAATTTGGATTTTCAATTAGTGCACAGAGAAACTTTCCACTTTGAGCAGATGAATGCAAAAACAGACTTCTGGTGTCAACTCTGCACGTACATCATTCTGCAAAGTGAAGCTCCAACATTCAACTGTAGGAACAAGAAGAAAAACACATTTTTTGGGTGGAGGGGATCTTTGAAAGGTGGTGTTTTGATTAGTGGGAAATATAACTGATACTGAAAAATATGCAATGGGCCTGATAATGTGACTGAAAATACATTTATTTGGGCAATAAAAAGACTCAGAGCCTAATCATTAACAACAGGGAATGGAAAACATGACTACTTTGCTTTAGATAATATACTTCTGAAATCTATTTTTAAAATATTTGGATATATTATGAATGTAAATGTGAAACTTTAATTCTTTATTAGAATATTACAGAACTTTTTATGATTATGTGATTGTAAATAATACAATTATATGATATAATATAACCAGAAACATATTCTTTCCTCTCTAAACAGAAGCTGACTGTGTTGGAGTCCCAGAGTGAAGATGACATTAGATGATAGTAAATAAGGCTTTTCTTCCTATGTGTTCATCTACTGGATATTATTTCATAATTGTTGAAATACTAACATAGGTATTATATATTATAAAAAAAGAACACTAATATTTTACATTTCCATTACAGGGTTTTATACAGGTGACTGACTGTGGCAGTAGGGTGCGGTCGGGGTCGGATGGGAGGAGATCAAATTCTGCTTAGAGGTCAAGAAACGTCTCTGCAGCGTTCCGGTGAACCGACAGCTGAGACCAAATCAATGCTGGACGAGACAGTAGAGGAGTTAAGAATGGGGGAATAAAACACCACAGGGCTTTACTGCTCCTCATTTCATTTGCTTCAGTAATTAATTATTCAACAAGAGATTAAATAAGATATTAGTGTTTGGCTTTTTGTCCATCTGAACAAACTGTTCTCAACCTTTTTTTTGCCTTTCAGGCTGCACATAAAGACAGGCCCAGGTTACGAAATCTTGTGGCCTGAAGCTTTTACAATCTGAGGTTCCTGTTTGGTCATGTTATAACAAATAAAAAAATAACTGTGAGTGTGCCACTGCAGATTGAAGGTGATAAAGTAAGGCTTATGTTTTTATAACATATTATAATCTTTATTAGACCACACAGAGACAAGTTGGAGAGTATCTGACAATCAGAAGCAGGATACTGGACTGTTTAGGAAAGGAAAAGGAAATGCCGTGACAGTTTATTCTATATGTCCACCAAGCTCCACCGTGCACAAAAACAAGACTCTCTGAGGTGTCACAACCACCCACATCTGCCACTCTAAATCAAACAACTGAGCACACCAGAAGCACCGAAGTCCTGAAGAGAAAGTGCACTATATCTTAAGTGGTGCACAGGTAAATGAAAGAGAAATTCTGCTCCACAATTCATTAATATGTGACATTATTTTGTATAGAAATTAACAATAAAGATTGTTAAATGCATAAACAGGAAAATAATGACAGCTGCAAGCAGAACAGACATTAAATTAGTCACAAAAGGATCAAAAATTCACCAAAAATCATGATGTTGTCAACTATAACTTTATTTTTCATTCATTTTGATCATGAAATACAAACAAAATCATGTGCTCTGTCTGCCAAATGAATGCAATTTCACCTATATATGCTAAATATTGCACTATATATATGAAGGACAACATCAACAGTAACCTACACAGCAGAATTGTTGGTGGTATGAGCTCAAATTTTGATCAAATTAGAACATTTATTCACATTACTCTTCCAAGTCTCAAGAAACTGACCAGATATTGTTGTGAAATTGAAACTAAAGCCCAGTTAACAATCTCAGGAATTCAGGGGAGTAAATTTGACCTGATGAACTACTGAAATACAGTAATCTATTGAGCTATGATTGATTTATTGATGTTGCATACCTCAGTTCTAATTTCACATGTTAGAACATTTAGAAACCTTCATTTGTTCCACTGTCTTGCTATACACTATATATATATTTCTTGTATCTCTACTAATATTGAATTATTGTTGACAATGATTGTTGGCGTCACTGATGTAGGAACGTTTTAGCTCGAGTCCATTTAACACTCGATGTATTATTATTAAAACTGACATGTTTCTAAAGTTGTATATAGTCGTCCTGCTGAAGGTCTTGGCTGGTTTGAAAGGCCTGAGGGTTGATGCAGGATTCACTTTGGGATCAGGCTGATTATCAGTCTGTACCAAATATACCAGAGTGAAGGGCGAGACAAGGACTGAGGGACTAACGCAGGCTGTCAAGATCAAATAGAGCTGCGAACTACAACAGACCGTTACATCCTCAGACTGTTGTTTGATTCGCTTTCTGTCAGAATAAAAAAGTCTTGCAGTTTTATCGTTGTCTGTTCCAGGTTCAGGTTGTGGTTGGTAGTCGTCATCATCATAGGCTAGATCCTGGTCCTCGTCCCTGCAGCCCTGCCCAGCCCTCCTGCAGAGCAATGTGAGCAGGAGACCAGCTGTCACTGTGCTAACAGTCGGACTATTTCAGATTTAACAGCATCTTACTTTGTTTAGCTTCTTATCCCAGTTTGACATTATGGTGTCCAGTTGTACAGCATTGACTTAAATACTGTGGATTGTGTTCAACTATTCTGTTCTCTGACCTCACTCGTGTGAAGCACTTTGAAATATTGTTTTAGAGTGCATTATCATTATTATTATTATTTTTTTTTTATTCAGCACTGAGGATATTATTTAATGATGCAATAGGAAGTTCTGCTATGCTTAATATTGAATTTTATTTTTATTTGACTATTTGGCAGCAGGTTTTTAGCTTATAACAAAGTGAGTCAATTTTAATGTGATATAATCTAAATATTTGGCACAGCTATTCAGCTACTATATGGACCATGAAGTGAGATGTTTTCAGATTTAACAATTGATTTACAGTTGAATTTTCTGTTAATTTGTCTATCTACATAATTAGTTATATGTATTGATGTATACATATTGATTTCTGGCATATTATATAAATAATATATAAATATAATTTCTCTCATAAGACCAGGGTATAAGAACCAATGACATGTGTATAATGCAATTTGCAAATGCAATGAATTTGTGTAGTAACAGTCAATATAATACCATACTATTAGTTTTAGATTTGCTTGCACACTCAGACAACATAAGCTTTTTTCTATCTTTTCATGATAATGTGGATTTGCGTCACAAGTAGTGCCAACAGGGGGTTCAAACAAGTTTGTACTAGTCCCTCTGTAAGCACCCCCACTCTATTTTATCAATCTGCTTGCTAGGTGTTGGAGCTATTAAAGGATTTAGATAAAGCTGATTTACTGCCATGCTCCTGATTCATAGTCAGGCTGCAATTAACGAAGTAATTCATGCAATGATGTGAGTTATACTCCGAGTTGGGGATCTGAAGGGGAACAACGCTGATGCAGCAGAATACACTGACGTTGCTGGCAGGAGCAGGTGCCAGTATTGAATATCTTTAAATATGACAGTTATTTAAGCTCAAACAGTCAGCGAGGAAACACAAAGATACTTTACAATAAATATTATAATATACATTTCAAAATTTGCACGTCATGTCTTCTTTTAATAAAGTGACCGAGGCTGAAACAAGTAACAAGCCTGTTTTGACAGTGTAAAGATATAGAAACAATAGATATTTATGTTAAAATCTTCAAGGGAGTAAAAGTAAAAAGTCGACAGAAAAATGAATACTCAAGTTAAGTACAGATTCCTGGAAAATCTACTTTAGTACAGTAACAAAGTACGAATACTTCCCACCTCTGGTAACAGACATTTGGCTCCCTATACCTACAGGAACTTATCACACTACAAACCTCCATCCAAACCCTCAGACCTGCCAGCAGCTTGCTTCTCTAGGCCCCAAATACCAAGCTTCACACCATGGGACTGGTTGAGCCTTATGCTCTGCTGTACCACGCTTGTTGAACAGGCTTCCTAACCATGTGAGAGCAGCACAGACCCTAGACTCTTTTAAAGAAGACCTAAAAACCTTTCTATTTAGGAGGCTTTTAACATCAGCCTGTTTAATGTGCAGTGCACTTTTTGCACATGAAGTACTTTAATATTATTACTTATTACATCTATCTATCTATCTATCTATCTATCTATCTATCTATCTATCTATCTATCTATCTATCTATCTATCTATCTATCTATCTATCTATCTATCTATCTATCTATCTATCTATCTATCTATCTATCTATCTATCTGTCTATCTATCTATCAATCTATCTATCCTTGTGATAGTAGTATAATAGTAATACTACTACTACTACTACTACTACTACTACTTCTACAACAAATAATAATAATAATAATTTTAATAAAAATAATGTACTATTTATATATTATATATGTATATTATTTTTTAAATAGTTTTGTATTCAAAAAAGTTTGTCTTGGTATATCATAATTTCCACTTTAAGAGGTAAAACTTTAGACTTTAGTGAACTTTAGACTTTAATGTCTCATAATCTACCATTAATACCATAAAATACAATTAACATTTTTATTTTTGTCATTCCTAAGTTTACTTTTCTTTTTTCTTCTTTTCTTTTTCTAAGCATTAATGAACCTCCATAAATTGAACATCAGTACACCTCAGTGCCTGGGGGGGAGCCTTACGTGATGACGTGTACCTTTCATCACTACGCACTCTACGTACGCTCTTGCCGTTGCCCCCTATGCTAAGTGCTAGCTGAGTGGCTACTCCCCGAACCGCTACTCGCCTCTTGTTGTTGCTCCCTGAGGAGAGAGAGAGGGGGGAAACCTTACAGAAACACCGCTAAACTCAAACAGAAAACCTTGTTAACATTCCCCCAAAGCGTCGGGCCGTCGACATGGCTCTACAAGGCCCGGAGGAGCTGGGGGAGCAGGTGGAGGAGCCGGAGGAGCTGGAGGACGCTAGTAGCATCTCTCCGGCCGAGGAGATAACGCTGCCCGCCGGGCCCGGAGGAGACGAGGAGCCGCCGGAGGAGGAGGCTCTGCTGCTGCCCTGGGACCGCTTCTCCGCCTGGCTGCATTGCATCTGTGTGGTGGGCTTCGACCTGGAGCTGGGGCAGGCGGTGGAGGTGAGGGGAAGGGGGAGGAAGCTTGGATCATGTGAAACTCTTAAAAAAATGTCTAAGTTAGCAATTATTTAGGGTCAGGCTATTTCCTGGAATCCTGCACATAAATATCTCCACAAAGCTCCTTCATTTGTTATATTTGGGGTTAACAGTGTTGGCATTTTTTTACACACACATGCTACCCAATGCAGCAGGTTATTATATACACTGCAGGATTAAGAGTTCATTAATTTAGCCGGTAGTGTTTATCTTATCCAGGGTGAAGTGTTGTTACCAGAAACAACACTGCAACTAATTCAGGCTTTAAACTTGGAGAGATGAGCAAGGCACTTTTAAATTACAGGTTTTGAATCCTACTATAATAACCCAGACTTAAAGAAGAGAAAACACCTGTTGTCTTTAGAGGAGTTTGTGATACAAAAACATGTCTAAGTTAGCAGTAATTTAAGGCTCAGGCTATTTCCTGGTATCCTGCACACAAACATCTCCATGAAGCAGCTTAATTAGGTTGTATTTTGGGGCTAACAGTGGTGGCATTTTTTACACACATATGCTACTAAATGTAGTATTTACACAGCAGGGTTACGAGTTCTTTAACTTAGCCTGTAGTTCTTATCTTATCCAAGGTGAAGTGTTAGTGTGGTGTCTTTTTCATGGAGTTAGCCTGATCCCAGCAGCCACAACATCATACTCATTTAGTCTTTAACATGAAGGTATTTTATCTGTTGTTACCTGAAACAACACATGCAACTAATTCAGGCTTTAAACTTGGAGAGTGGAGCAAGGCACTTTTAAATGACAGGTTTTGAATCTTACTTTAATAATCCAGACTGAAATAAAGAAAAACACCTGTTGTCCTTAGAGGAGTTTGTGATACAGACATCAGAAAAAGCACTTTGAGCACTTTGAGACTGTGTTAACAAGTTGAATACAAGTTTTAATAGCTGTTATTTAATATCTTCATGTGTGAATAAGGTTTTATAAAACAAGCTGAGTTCAGATTCCTGCTGGTCTCTCTTTCACTTTCGGAATTAACTGAATAATATATATAGAAACTGAAGTCATATGACGCTGTAGGGAGTGTTAACTTGACTTCAGTTTGTTTTAAGGAAGTTAATTTGTTATTTTTGATTCACTGAAGTTTCTGTAGTTCATCATTCTCATGCCAGTAATGTCAGGATATAGCCAAAATGTAGAGAAACACCAGTTTTTAATTTGTTATTGGTATTTTTTAGACATGCTTTGATACTAGTTCTGATCTGACCTGACCTCTGGTACAAATATTTATCTATTTATTTAGTTTATTTGTTACAGACAATGCAAATTAACATAGTATAACTTCAGCGTGTTGCAAATGAGCTGCAGTAACTTATGTTCTGCATTTAGAGATTATACTGTAGTTATTGTTTGTTCCCATCTCCTGTCCCTAGTTAGGCTTTTAAAAGACAGATATCAATATTACATATAAAACCAATAATGATAACAAAGGAAATAAAAAAGGAAATATTTAAACCATCTTATGTATGATTACTACACATAGTCTTTTTCTTTTTTTTTCAACACCCTTTAAATAGCGTTTTTCTACAAATTGTGTTACGTAAGAGGTTCTCAAATTTTAAAATGTCTAGTCACTAGCAGTACAGTCACATTTTGATTTAAGTCAGATAGTATCATTGAAGAATAATTTTATTTGACTTCATGTAATTGACAGTTTTCTACATGTGATGTTACAGACACATCATAGTTAGTTACAGATACTCTATAAATGTATTTAATATTAAAAATGTATGAGTCACTTAAAATCACTTTACATCCTTATTAAAACTAACTACGATGAGAAATTAGTTTTGGCAAAATTCTGTGAAGATTTTTAACAAACCATGTCATGAAATTTAAATATTTTGTCTATTTTAAGATTCACTTGATTGTAATATCCCAGAGGGGGAAATTGGTTTGTAGTGTTTGCACAAAAGTTGACAAACACTACACAAAAACATACACACGAAAACATAATCCACACATGGCATTCATCCTACTTAGAACAAACAAAACTAATTCAGTGACTGCTTAAAACAATAAATAATGGATCCCGGTAAAATTAGGCAAATAAAAAATGAATAAATAAGACAAATAAATGTTGTTCAAGTTGTGCAAGTTTGAAATCCTGTGATGAAAAAGAGCAGATGTTTTTGTGAAACTGAACAAAGTTTCCAGATGTGAGATGATGAAGTCCTGCTGTGTGCCGTAGTAACTCTGTCCATCTGTCCTCCAGGTTATTTATCCTCATCATTCCAAACTATCGGAGAAAGAGGTGAGTTAAACTGACCGAAATAAAAGCTGACTTCATTTTTAAGATATTTATTTATTTAGTCAGTAAAATAAAATCATATGCTAATAAGCTGTCTAGTGTGTGTCCATCTTAGCTGTGTGATCAACCTGAGATGACACATTAAAGAGGACAAAAACAAACTAAATGTTGTTATATTTTATTTTCAGAAAACAAGCATCTGCTACCTTTCCTTTCCTGACTCCAACTCAGGTGAGTTCATGTTTCAGTCCAGTGTAGTTGTCTGGTAACATCAACACATACTGAGTAGCGTCTCTATCTTGTCCACCACATGAACATCAATGAAGGTACAATGTTTATTAGAAACACATCTCAGTTTAAGGGTCAATGATGTTTTTATGTGTCCATGTGGTTTAGCCAAATTTAAAGGGGTTAAAATGTGAAAATAAACGTATGAATAACTTGCACACATTCTTTTTGTGTACACCCAGCATAACATTTCTGCTTTTAATCAATTTTGAGAGAATATATTAGAGGATTATGGCAAAAATGTCTAAGTGGTGTAACCATAAAAACTTTGTACTAAATAATTCAACTTGTTTAAAAACACTAAATTCTCAATAAAACTCCATATCAACTAGTTTGGCATGATCTTACATTATAACTTTTTATATTAAATAAAGGTAATGGAATACAATTGTTCTAAATATTACATTTAATCTGGGGAATCATGGAGATCAGGAACCATTTCAACTGTTTTTAAAAAGTAATTATTTGTATAAGTGCACTAAAATACACTGTAGGTGGATACAATATTGAATATTTATCATTATTTTGTGGTTACATCATTTGACATTTTCAGGAGCAATCAGGCTTACTGTTGGTTAAAAAAATGGTGCAAATATAATTTCAAATTAAATAAAACCAAACCTGATTCTGCTTTTAAAACTATTTTTGAAGATATTTTTGAATTGCTCATCTTGCCGACCCTTATTTGTCACTGACCCATAACACAACACAGCACCATAAACTACAGCCTACCAAACGGCCGTAAGTTGAATCAACACCTCTAAAACAGCTGTACTGAACATTATAACACTTATGAATGCCAGCTTTATTCCAAGCCTGTTTTATTGTGCTTCAAATGACCTAATTTGCACATTATGTCTTGTTCAAATACATCTGCAAACAAAAGTGCTCCTACCTGTTCTGAGTTGTCTCACTTGAAGGCAAAAAAGCCTGCCGTCAGTGAAAGGAGTGATATCCGATGAATTGTACAAAATGTGGATAACGTTGCCCACTTTGAGACAGTTTATCCTGGAAGACTTGCTGTTGCGCTCTGTTGCACATACACAAAGAAACACGGCGGAAGAAAAACGCCATAAATAGCTCGTAGTTCAGACAAGTTCAAACCCTGCTTAGTTTCGCGCCTCTGTGTATTCTACCACACAATCTTTATCACAACAGCCCCAAAGTCTGGCATGGAGAAGGGAGTTTCAGAAGCTATTTGAACATGTGATAAGCATACCGTTTGAAGCACGCTGACTGTATTAATTTTAGCTAAGAGGACATAATTAACTGGAGCACACATGTCAACAATTTCTCTCTTATTCACGATATCCACCCACGCTCTTCTTTATCATGTGTCCAATATTTTAGCTGTAATCTCTGCTGTCTAAAGATGTATTTTGGTCTTCTTTGTCTGTTCTCATAGTTCACCACTAGACTGGCCTTTAACCTTTAAAATCTCTCTCTATAAAAAAAAAATGTGTTGCTTGATGTTCCCTAACTTGAATGTTTGAGCTTCACTGTGCAGAGTTTGACACTAAAAGCTGTTTTCACATTTATCTCCTGAAGGATGAAAGGTTCTCTGTGCTCACCTTAAATCTGAGTTGAAGGTGGGAATCTATGAGGATGATTTGTGACATCCCAAAAAGTCTGGAGCCAATCTTGGTCCAGTATGAATCTTATACAAGTGTGATGTGGAAACTTAAAGCCTCCAGTGCACAAATAGAATTTACTATTAGAAAGTGCACGAAAGTGTACTCTACAGTGAAGGGGGAGACATCTTCCATCTTTTAAATTTGTGAAACAACTATTATGAATTTCTAATGAGGGAGAATGGTCATTTTAGGGGATTTTAACGAGGTAATCGAACTTTTTAAAGGAAAAAACACACCAGACACAATTTAGCAGAGCATTTGCAGAATATGTTGATTTATTGAAATGGTTTTAAAACAATATCATCACTAAACTTTTACAATATTAAACAAAGAACAATATTACGCTACATTTTTTAAGTTTACTATCCCTATGCAGAATAATATATGACACTGTTGATCAAGCTTAGCTTTCCAGCTGTAGGGCTGAATTTTTTTTTATTTTTTACAAATTTGTAATACTAAACGTTAATTCTTTGTTGTTCATGTTTCTGAAACACAACCTGGAAGTTATAGTTTCACTGCGCCTCTTTTATTGACAGTTAATTGCCTTTTAAATCATAATTGTTTTGCCCCGGAGTTACAATTAAGGACCATTTTTGAAAATCATTAACTTTGTCTGGAAAAACAAGCACAGAAAAAAAAAAAAAACAAGAACTGGTTTCAACAGCAGAGCCATTTATAGACTTGTTTAATTAGTGTAATACTAGACTAAAAGATAAGATGGCGTGTGGGATTGATTTATACACACACACAAATGCACAAACACCTCTCTGGATTGTGTGTGTGTGAAAGAGAGAGAGAGAGAGAGATAGAGAATCAGGTGTGTGTGTTGACTGTGAGTCAGCAGGCGGTGGAGCTGAAGAACCTGCTGCCCTCAGGATGATGACAGGATTAGGACAAATGCTTACAGGGCTGCTATATATACCGAAGGTGTGTGTCAGAGAGAGAGATAAATAGATAGAGAGAGAGAGAGTGAAAGAGAGAGAGAGAGAGAGATAAATAGAGAGAGAGAGACCTCTCTCTGTCTCTCTATCAATTGTTCTCTCTCTGTCTCTGTCTCCCATAATTCAGTCACATCTTTATCAGAGTTGGCATCATTGGCCTTTAACTCATTTAATCTCAGCGTTACTGTG